>NW_027125665.1:0-228046 GCF_024489055.1 Chanodichthys erythropterus
GATTTTTAATCTCTATAATAAAAATGTATAATTCGACATAATGTCTCTACTTCACGGCTCTCCCTTAGAGCTTCCTCTCAGGCAGGATCTCCTGTCTCAAGCGGGCGGCATGATTCTCCATCCCCGCCCAGAAATGTGGAAACTGTGGGCCTGGCCCCTGAGGGGGCAAGGCTCATAGGAACTGGTCTCTCAACCGAGGTTGTGGAGACCATCCTTCACTCCAGAGCTCCCTCCACGAGGAAGTTGTACTTATATAAATGGAAATTGTTCTCTGTGTGGTGTGAACAGCATAATTTGGACCCGGTCCATTCTTCTGTCTTTGACGTGCTTCAGTTCCTTCAGGAAAAGTTCTCGGAAGGTTTAAACCCTTCCACGCTGAAAGTTTATGTGGCCGCTATTTCGGCTCATTATATCCCTGTAGGGGGCTCCTCGCTGGGTCGAGACCCCTAGTAGTACGCTTCCTCCGTGGTGCACTCAGGTTGAGACCTGTGGTGTGCACAAAGACCCCGACCTGGGACCTCACTATTGTGCTCCAAGGGCTGGCTGAGGCTCCCTTCGAGCCAATAGAGGAGGTGTCAGACAAGTTCTTGACACTTAAAACTATCTGTCTCTTGGCCATCTCTTCTTTGAAGAGAATTGGTGATTTACAAGCGCTGTCAGTCGCTCCATCTTGTCTTGAGTTTGCATCTGGTATGGTGAAAGCCTTTCTGCATACCAGGCCGGGCTATGTTCCAAAGGTCCGACGAGGGTCCCAGGCCCCATTGTACTTGAGGCTTTCTGCCTGCCTCCTTTCGCAAACTTGGATCAGGAAAGGAAGAATCTGCTTTGCCCTGTAAGAGCATTAGATGCGTATGTTCACAGAGCTGCCCTGTGGAGAAAAACAGAACAATTGTTTGTATGTTATGGGTCCCCTAAGAAGGGGGGCCCAGCATCTAAACAGCGGATGAGCAAGTGGGTGGTCGAGGCCATCTCACTTGCGTATGAGACGGTGGGGCGCCCGTGTCCTTTGATGGTGCGGGCTCACTCCACGAGAGGTATGGCCGCGTTCAGAGCTCTCCTATCTGGTGTCTCTATGGACGACATTTGTGGTGTGGCTGGATGGTCATCCCAGCACACCTTTATCAGATTTTACAATCTTCACCTTAACATCACTCCGGGGGCCAGGATGCTACAAGATAGCAGCCAGGCACTCGGAGAGACGGCGTAGTTGGGATTGCGTTCCCATCACGTCATCCGACGTAGCGTCGATAGTTCCCACGAAAGGGAACGTCTCGGGTTACGAGTGTAACCCTTGTTCCCTGAGTAAGGGAACGAGACGCTACGTCACGTGGCCGTATCTCCTGCATACCTGGTGCGCTTGCTTCAGACATTTTACAGAAGCTGGCGTGCTTTGTGTTCAGGTGTGCTTTATAGCTTCCTGATCCGTGACGTCACCCGTCTCTGACGTCACGTCTTTTCATTGGTTGGATACAGAGGTGCTTCACGAACACAAAATACAGAGGGTTCCCATCACGTCATCCGACGTAGCGTCTCGTTCCCTTACTCAGGGAACAAGGGTTACACTCGTAACCCGAGACGTTTTTAGTCTAGATTTAAACTGACAGAGTGTGTCTGCTTCCCGAACAATGCTTAGGAAGATTGTTCCAGAGTTTAGGTGCCAAATAGGAGAAGGATCTACCGCCTGCGGTTGATTTTGATATTCTAGGTATTATCAGCTGGCCTGAATTCTGAGATTGCAATAAACGTGAAGGACTATAATGTATTAAGAGCTCACTTAGGTACTGGGGAGCTAAACCATTTAGTGCTTTGTAAGTAATTAGCAAGATTTTAAAATCTATACGATGTTTAACAGGAAGCCAATGCAGTGATGACAGAACTGGGCTAATATGGTCATACTTCCTAGTTCTAGTAAGAACTCTAGCTGCTGCATTTTGTATGAGCTGTAGTTTATTTATCAAGCGAGCAGAACAACCACCCAGTAGAGCATTACAGTAGTCTAGCCTTGAGGTCATAAACGCATGAACTAACTGTTCTGCATTTTTCTGTGAGAGCATATGTATTGAACAGATATATTTTTCAGATGGAAGAATGCGGTTTTACAGATGCTAGCAACATGGCCTTCAAATGAAAGGTGGTATCAAAGAGCACACCCAGGTTCCTAGCTGACGACGAAGACTTAACAGAGCAGCCATCAAGTGTTAGACATTATTCTAGATTATTACATTAAGTTTTCTGTCCAATAATTACAATCTGTGTTTTTTTTCTGAATTTAGTAGTAGGAAATTACTGGTCATCCAGTTTATATCAGCTACACATTCTGTTAATTTTGTGAATTGGTAAGTATCGTCAGGGCACGAAGAAATATAGAGCTGAGTATCATCAGCGTAACAATGAAAACTAATGGCATGCTTCCTAATGATATCTCCCAAGGGTAGCATGTAAAGAGTGAAAAGCAATGGTCCTAGTACTGAGCCTTGCGGTACTGCATATTGAAGTTGTCATCGATATGACATCTCATTGTTTACTACTACAAACTGATAACGGTCAGATATGATTTGAACCATGCCAATGCAATTCCACTAATGCCAACATAGTTTTTTAGTTTATTTAAGAGAATATTGTGATCGATAGTGTCAAATGCAGCACTAAGATCCAGTAACACTAATAGAGAGATACAACCACAATCAGATGATAAGAGCAAATCATTAGTAACTCTAATGAGAGCAGTCTCAGTACTATGGTATGGTCTAAATCCTGACTGGAAATCCTCACAGAGACTATTTCTTTCTAAAAAGGAACATAGTTGTGATGAAACTGCCTTTTATAGTATTTTTGACAGAAAAGTAAGTAAGTATTTGAGATCGGCCTGTAATTGACTAATTCTCTATGATCTAGGTGTGTTTTTTTAATACGAGGTTTAATAATAGCCAGCTTAAACATTTTTGGTACGTATCCTAGTGATAAAGATGAATTAACAATATTAAGAAGAGGATCTATGACCTCTGGAAGCATCTCTTTCAATAACTTAGTCGGTATAGGGTCTAACATACATGTGGATGATTTTGATGATTTAACAAGTTTGAGTACAGTTCTTCCTCTCCTAAAGCAGTAAATGAATTGAATTTTTTCTTAAGTTTTAATGCACTGTCTGACACAATACTGTAATAGACGGTTACATGGTTATAATTTTTTCTCTAATATTATCAATCTTGCAAGTAAAGAAGTTCATAAAGTCATTACTGCTGTTCTCTTTGGAAACATCAGAAGTTGAAGCTTTATTTCTTGTTAATTTAGCCACTGTATAAACCTGTTGTCTAACACCAATAGAGTTTAGAATGTCTGTAAATGCCAGTCGCAATGAGTCTTTTTTATTATCTACATGGATATTAAAATCACCAACAACAAGGACTAGCTGCAGCTAGTACTAACTCCGATAGAAAATCAGCAAATTCTTTAATAAAGTCTGTATGGTGTCCTGGTGGCCTGTATACAGTAGCCAGCACAAATGTCAACTTACATAATGTTACGTAAAGCACCATCACTTTGAAGGAATTGTATTTGAAAGACTTTTGACTAATGCTGTAAATATTACTATAATTTACAGCAACACCTCCCCCTTTGCCTTTCTGATGAGGATTGTGTCGATAATAATAACCTTGAGGGCTAGACTCATTTAAAGTAATGTAATCGTCCAGTTTTAGGCAGGTTTCTGTCAAACACAACACATCTAGATTAGTATCTGTGATAATATTGTTTACAATAAGCGCTTTTGAAGAAAGTGATCTAATATTTAACAACCCAAGCTTTATCATTTGTTTATCATCATTATCTCTATGTTTTATTTGTTGAACATCAATTAAATTTACCATTAAATGGGTTTGGAAGCTTTTTGTTTTTATTAATTCGGGGTACAGACACAGTCTCTATTTGATAATATCTAGGTGCAAGAGTTTCTATGTGTTGGGAATTATCTGACTTCTGTAACGTGAGACAGCTAGCAGACGGTCAGTTTAGCCAGTCTGTCTGCTTCCTGTCCTGGGCCCCAGTTTGTCATGTTTTAGTTCTGAGACTATGTGCCATATTACTAGAGAGAAGAGCAGCACCATCCCGGGACTGATGAATACCATGTCTTTTCAACAGGTCAGGGTCTGCCCCAAAAGCTTTTCCAATTGTCTATGAAACCTATATTATCTCTTGCAGACACCACTTAGACAGCCAGCCGTTGAGAGTGATGATAATCTGCTAACTATCTCATCACTCCCTAATACGAACAGGAAGAGGAGCCAGAACAAATTACTTCTCCTGACATTGTACTTGCGAGTTCACACATCTCTTTAATGTTAATTTTTAGTGATCTCCAACTGGCGAAGTCGAACATCATTTGTGCCGACGTGAATAATAATTTTAGAGTTTTTAAGATTAGCATTAGCTACAAAGCACTTTTAAATTTGCTTTGATGTCAGGTGCTCTGGCTCCCGGCAAACATGTGACTATGGTGGCTGGTGTCTCTATTTTCACGTTCCGTGTAATAGAATCGCCAATAACTAAGGGCACTTTCAACAGGATTCTCAGTGGGTAAGCGTCACTGAGTGGGGAGAACCCTGTTTGATGTTCTTAATGGAACGGAAGAGTAGTGTTTTCCGCGGCTAGGCTGCCTCACCGTTACTCAAGTGCCCTGCTGCGCGGGCTCTACAGCCGGAACCGAACAATGTACAGAGTTCACTAAGCTAGTGCATCCAAAACAGTATCTGAAGCATTCTTACTATCCCTCGATTAAAGGGATTTGGATGCGTGTCTCTAATTCTGAGATTCTCTCTGTCAGCCTGACCCCTATTTCCCTACATTTATGACATGTAAATCCCTTGTCGCTGACAGAGAGAGCTACACTGAACATGTGACAAACTGAACACGAGATAACAGTGGGAGAAGGGTAACATGACTGCACCGTGTTTGTAGACTGATCACGGAAGTTACCACTGTAGACTGATCCGAGTTACCACAGCTGTTTGATGAAATATATTCATACACAGTATTAGTATGGTGTTCCTAAAAATCCTTTGGGTGAGTGTATATAATACATAATGTGTTTTGTTATTAAATGCATTAAACTGTCTTCCTCCTATCTTCCATTAAAAAGAGGTGCAATACTCCAGATTTCCAAAAAAACAAAGAAACAAAAAAACTTTAATCCAGTTGATACAGGCTAAAACAATCTTGGGATGCTGTTTGAGAAGCATGTTTATGTGTATGTGTTTTCTTACATAGAAATGTAGAAAATACACAATAGGAATTACACGCTATCACATGAATTAAATGACATGGGCTATAAATCATATTTCAATATACATTAAGTGACATATTTAGGTAAACGAACAGTGAAACTGCAATGATTAAAATAAAGATAAGATACACAATGAAGTTCAAACAGAATACTATACAGTGACTTCAAGAATTAGTTTTTAATAAGCAAAAAGTTTAGTATCACACAAGAACTATTGCTGGTGCGTGAAACTGTGGTGAGTCATGCAACTAGTCAGAACGATAACAGATACACTTTCTAAGCAAAAATAATTATAATCAGTCATTTATCAGTAGAGTTAATCGCTTAAGGCACACAATACTGCCACAAAATAAAGCGATCACGAAAACTCTCTCTCCGAAACTCGTACAATCAGGGCCAATATGATCTAATACAGTAAAGTGGATATTTACAGCACATCACCAGTTAGGCTATATTTGGTAATATACTGCCACCCTGTTGGCACATTTGTATAATGTAGAGCAGAGATTAGTACTTCCAGTAGTTTCCAGGGTGAAAGCAACACCCGATTTCAAAATGGTTTTCACAGGCTGAATCTTGAGTTAAGTGAAGCTTTCAACACTCACTTTTTGATGCTGTTCACTTTATTTACACAATTCATTTTGATTTAAACACCATTGTATCAGGTTTCTGGTTCAAATGTGATTGCTTCATGGTATTGAATCGACTTGAAACAGTTACTCTTTGATTTAACTTCATTTTTGAAATAACATGTTTCAATCAAGTAACCCAATGAAACATGACATATTTACACTTCTTAATTGTTCCCTGTCCCCTATGTAGTGCACTATGTTCCATTCAGCATGTATAAAGAAAATAGTAAATGTTTGAACAAGAGACTGATTTCAGCTGCAGCGTCTATTTATAATACAGGGGGCGGGACGCTTTAGATTCTAGAGAGCATCTGATTGGACAGAACATCTGATGAGAAGCTGAAGTGCAGCTTGATGTCATCAAAATTGGCCTAAGTTAAAGACTGTAAGTTTTGAACACTTATCCTCTCATGGGATAGTAATGTCCAAATGCACACTTCAGAATCTCACCAGCAGTAATAGGTCACCCGGGGATTTTAGCCTACTATTTATCGAATACTATGTAATTGGACATAATACTCTGTTGGCGTACTGTTTTTTGCATACTATATAGTAGGAAATTATTTAATTTTGGACGCAGCGAAAGTCTTTGAAGTGCTTCAGACTAATTTTTTCAGACTCTGAGAAATTAAGTGATATTAAATGTATGAAAATGAAATGTTTTTTGACCTCAGATGCATGTAAACCTGTTGCAGGAGACAAAATTAGGAGCCTTTTAAATAGCATAATAAGGGCATTGCATTTAGCATCATTTATCAGCAGGTGGCAGCAGATGATTTTTGCATCTGCTAAAATCAAACAGCTCAATGCAAAATTAGTTTTCTGATTTCACAATTATTTTGTTTGCATTGTCACTGTATTATGAATGTATAATTGGTAATTATTATTGTTTGTAAAGTTTTAGTGAATATCAGAGAGATAAAAAATAGAAACATCAATCTGAACAACTAAACAAAACTGACTTCAAGTGAAAATCTTCTAAACTCTCCTGATGATTGACATACTGATTACCCTCATTGATGAAACTGATGCTAATCAGCAGTTCAACAAATGGAAAATGGAAAACTGCTGTAGAAAATTTCAAAAGAATTTTGAGGGTCAAAGATCAAATGATCATTGATTACATTTGTTTGTGGTCAAATCTGTTCTTGTGCATCTGACATGACATTAATATTAACACCTATTATTGCAGCAGTCACATGGGTTGCTAAAAATGTTGTTTGACAAATGTCTTATACAAGCAAAACACCCAAATCAAACAACTGTTTGATCAATAAGAGGTTATCAGATATGTTTGTGCTGCTTTAGTCAAATCTAGAGTAGTTCCCAGTTTAATCAATAATTGAACTTTGACATGGTCCCATTCAGAGCACTGACAGTTGTCTGTGTTTTTTTAAACTACCTCATCATTTTTTGGGACAAATTTGCTAAAATTGCCAGCAAAAGCTTTTAAAAAAAATCTATTGTGTCTGTTACGGGTGGCTGGTAGAGAGATGAGGCAGATACGGATTTCCACAATAATAGACACTTTACTTCAAACAAATGGCAAGAAACACAGACAGACACCTTAAAACTGAGAACCGACAAGGAGTGAAAGGAGTGAGTGCAATATATGGGGAGTGCTGACAATAGAGTCCAGGTGCAGGTGATGAGTGATGATGAGGAGCTGACGAGGGAAGTGAGTGCCGGTGTGGAGAACAGGAGGATCATGGGATATGGAGTCCAGGGAAACAAGGATCTGTAACAGTACCCCTCCCCCTCCCGGTAGGCGCGTCCTCGCGCCGTAGATGTAACAACCGGGAGGGGGCGGGGCGCCCTGGAGACCTCAAACCGGAGCAGGGGGAGGAGTAGACTGGAGTGGAGGTCTCCTGGGCAGGTCCAAAAACCATGGCGGGTCAGGGGCCGAAGGCGGCCATGGCGGGTCAGGGGCCGAAGGCGGCCATGGCGGGTCAGGGGCCGAAGGCGGCCATGGCGGGTCAGGGGCCGAAGGCGGCCATGGCGGGTCAGGGGCCGAAGGCGGCCATGGCGGGTCAGGGGCCGAAGGCGGCCATGGCGGGTCAGGGGCCGAAGCCTTCGAGGCATTGAGCCCAGGCGACGCTGAAGGACCGGCGGGAGATGGCGGAATCCACGGCTCCGCCGACCGAAGCGCAGCCGGGGCTCCAGAAGGCCGCAGTTGAAGCAGGAAGACATACAACAAAACGAACACCGGGGGGAGTGAGGAGGCCAACTGAATCCGAGGGACGGAGTGACGGAGTGGAGACGGAGGAGTGTAGTCCAGAGGGGAGGGCAGGCTGACGAGTGAACAAGGTGTGAGTGGAGGCAGGATGGATACTGGTGAAACTGGTGGACTGATGGGCAACGGTGGAGCAGAGGGAGGTTGGAGCCGGGGTGAAGGTAAATCGCCCAGAAGTCCGAGGTGGAGATCTGGGCGAGGGGGCTTGAGGTGGAGGTTCAGTGTAAACATAAATGGGAGGAGGCGGGAGAGGGAGGCAGGGAGGGAAAACAGTCTTTGGGCTGGATATTACAATAACACAGTTCATAATAGGAGTGGGCTCGGCGGCGGCGGCAGGAGCTGAGGGCTCGTAGGCGGCGGCGGCTGGAGCTGAGGGCTCGTAGGCGGCGGCGGCTGGAGCTGAGGGCTCGCAGGGCGGCGGCGGCTGGAGCTGAGGGGCTCGTAGGCGGCGGCGGCTGGAGCGAGGGCTCGTAGGCGGCGGCGGCTGGAGCTGAGGGCTGGTAGGGGGCGGCGGCTGGAGCTGAGGGCTCGTAGGGGGCGGCGGCTGGAGCTGAGGGCTCGTAGGGGGCGGCGGCTGGAGCTGAGGGCTCGTAGGCGGCGGCGGCTGGAGCTGAGGGCCAGTTCATTCCCTCAAATACAATTAAGATCCCCACAGGCACTGGAGCGGGCTCTGGAGACACTGGAGCGGGCTCTGGAGACACTGGAGCTGCTTTCTTCTTCCTCCTCCTCCACTTACTGGGCCCAGTAGAGGAATGTGGGTCCAGCATGGGGCAGGCAGGGAGTTCGCTGGAAGGGTATGCGGAGGAAGCCGGAGATTGACTGACTGACCCGGCCAACCGTGATTCTGGATGAACTGGACGACAACACTTATCCTGAACCCTATCCACGCAGAATTTGGTGCCATTTAACCACAAAATCAAATTGATAGTTTTGCTTAAGGAGAAACAAAAAACAGGTTCATCAAAATGGATAGTGTCGTCATCCAATCCATCCAAAAACAGGGAGATCAAAACTGCTTCAGGCCAGTCAGACAAATAAGCGAGCTCAACAAACTCCTCCACATACCTCTCCAGCGAACGACCCACCTGAAGGAGCCCGATAAGCCGCTCGCCAGCTGACAGGGTTGTAGTGTGAGGCATGGGAGAAGTTGGAGCCTGGGAGACCGAGAATCCCTCCATGTTGTGGAAATCCAGTCGGTTTACGGTCGGTTCTTCTGTTACGGGTGGCTGGTAGAGAGATGAGGCAGATACGGATTTCCACAATAATAGACACTTTACTTCAAACAAATGGCAAGAAACACAGACAGACACCTTAACAAAACAGAGAACCGACAAGGAGTGAAAGGAGTGAGTGCAATATATGGGGAGTGCTGACAATAGAGTCCAGGTGCAGGTGATGAGTGATGATGAGGAGGATTATGGGATATGGAGTCCAGGGAAACAAGGGATCTGTAACAGTCTGCCATAAAAAGGAAAATGTGGTTCATAAATGTATTTTATCCAAATGCATTTTTTTAGAGGCAGTATTTACAATGTGCACCAGGATGGCCCCTAAACACAGAAGCCCTAAACTAAAAAAAAATATATATATATATATATATTATATATATATATATATATATATATATATATATATATATATATATATATATATATATATATATATATATATATATATATATATAAATAAAACACACAAAATAATTATGAAAGAAAATAAACAAATAAAAATATATTTGAAATTTTGGGGCAAAACAAAAAGGTGGAAAAATACTTTTTTGCCCACATTGTTGTTCAAGGCTTCAATAGGCTTCAAATGTGCAGAATAAATAAATATATGACCAAATTTAAATATTTTAAAGATGTTTATATATAATGGACTATATATTACTTAAGTTAATTAATATATATGAATAGATTCATTATTATACATTATGTACAGCTACAGTAGTTTTAGTAAACGTGTATTTTCCTTTCATTTTATATTATTTAATATGAAATGAAGGGAAAATACTCGTATACTAAAACTAATTTAGCTGCTGCTAATAATAGTAACAGTAATAAAACTTAGAAAAAATAATGCGCCCCAGCCAAAAAAAAAAAAAAAAAAGTAAAAACAATATGGGGCTTTGCTATAAACACATGCCAATAAAGTACTTTGAAATTGAAAAAGGAGCGAGAGAGAGAGAGAGAGAGAGAGAGAGAGAGAGAGAGAAGCTCATTGGCAGTGCTCACCTGATTGCGGGGCTTCTTTTCATCTTCTGCCGCATCAAAGGATCATTTCGCCCGCGGCGCTGAGAATGAAGTGATCCCCGCATCGCGTCACCTGCATTCTTACATCTACATTGAAGCTTTTCATCCACAGCATGACCATGAAGAACAGCAAACCGATTGCTCTGGATCGGCGCGATATTCATTCCCTGCTGGATCTGATCGGTGGCTTCGGTGCCGTAGTCGCCGTGGGGATCATTGCCATGCTGTCGGTGTGCGCCGCGTTCTTCATTTTCCGATCCTTTAGAGGTCAGCGCGGGAAGGGCGACGAGAATAACGGGGACGAAACGGCTGAAGCAACGGTTGAAGGGAGCTCGGCTCGGAGGAGGAAAAGAGAGGGGGGTGATTATCGACCTACCGAGTCAACAGGTAAAACCGGACAATTGTTGAAGCACAGTAAGCTAAATATTGGTGCGCACATGTGCGAGACTTTTTTGAAATACCACACATAAAATATCACAGTAATAGATTATCACACGCGACAGCCATAAACGCGGTAAACAGTGAAAAGCTGTCCCGAGTGAGCGGCCCGCGCCGTTTTTGGCCAGTCAGAAAACTTAGCCAATCAGAAACGTTTTCTGCATGTCTATTATTTTGCGCGTTTACTGACAGAAATGTGGTTTTGGCGATGGATTATGTTATTGATTCTGTTATCATTATGTTTGTTTATTATTTTAGTCTTGAATTTAGGTCACACTGTCTACTTTGAGCAAGCAACATTTCTTGGGACACAGCAACAAATAGGATGATGTCAAGCTGTAAGGCTTCTGTTTTTAATACTTAATTAATTACATAAAAAAAAATCCAATAAAGTTCCAATAAAGCCACAGGTAGGCACAAATAATAATTATTGTTATAAATAACCAAAAACGTGGAAATACATTACCATTCAGATGTTTGGGGTCAGTCAGATTTAAAGGTAGGGTATGCAATTTGTTTCATAAACACTTGAAACTCTTCACGTCCTGCAGAAGAAGGGTTTACAGTAAGTATTAAAAAAAACATTATTTTTACGATTTAACGTAACGTATTTTACGATTTAACGATTTACTAATTTGTTCCCTCGATTTACTAAAACATGTGCATGATTTACTATTTTGTTTACTATTTTCTATTAACAAATTAGTAATTTGTGCACACAAATTAGTAAATCAAGGGAACGAATTAGTAAATCGTGCGAACAAATTAGTAAACTGAGGGAATTAAATAGTAAATCGTGCACACAAATTGGTAAATCAAGGAAACGAATTAGTAAATAGTGCGCACAAATTAGTAAATCAAGGGAACGAATCAGTAAATCAAGGGAACGAATTAGTAAATCGTACGAACAAATTTGTAAATTGAGGGAATTAAATAGTAAATCGTGTACACAAATTAGTAAATCGAGGAAACTAAATAGTAAATCGTGCACACAAATTAGTAAATCAAGGGAAGGAATTAGTAAATTGTGCGCACAAATTAGTAAATCAAGGGAACAAATTAGTAAATCGTGCACACGAATTAGTAAATCGAGGGAACGAATTAGTAAATCGAGGGAAATAATAGTAAATCGAACAAAATAATAAGTTACATTTTTTTTTTTTTTTCTTGCATGTTATGTGTGGGGCTCCATATGTCTGTGGAAGTCTCAGGATCAAAAAAATATTGTCTAGTTATTAATTATCTAGTTGCATTTGGTCTGAATGCAGTGCCTTTCAGCAAATGTATTTCCATATGCTGATAGGCAAGACACAGACATCACATCAACACGTTCCATAAGGCTATGCAGTGATGTAGACAGTCACTGAGCGGCCAAAACAAAGCCGCCTTTTACTATTCCTCCTCTTGAAACTTTGCAGACTATGCTGTGCACGTTGATGTGTTTTGAAGGAGGTGTGGCTTTGGAGCACGCTCTGAAGGGAGGGTGGGATCTAATGTTTTTAAAGCTAGCTCGCTACTGCTATAGCCTCTCTGAAAATGCCTACCCTACCTTTAAGGTTTCCACAAAAATTTAAAGCAGTTGTCATTATGAAGGATCATGTGACACAGAAGACTGGAGTAATGGCTGCTGAAAATTTAGCATTTCACTGTATTACTGTTTTTGATCAAATAATAGCAGACTCGGTTAATGGGATAGTTCACTCTGATAAACACAATCGGAGATATATTAAATAATGTCCTGGCTCTTTCAAGCTTTATAATGGCAGTGAATAGAGGATGAGATTTTGAAGCCCAAAAAAGTGCATCCATCCATCATAAAAGATATCTGCATGGCTCTAGGGAAGCTGTCGGAAGAAAGTTATTTTAATTTTTAAAGTTTTAAATATGGCTATTTTTCTTACACGAATGCATTGCTTCATGGATGTTTGCACTTTTTTGGGCTTCAAAATCTCACCCTCTATTTACTGCCATTATAAAGCTTGGGAGAGCCAGGACATTATTAAATATAACTCTGATTGTTTTATACACCGTCATATATTCATATACACTGAGGATGGTTTGTGGTTGAGTAAATCATGGGGTAATTTTCATTTTTGGGTGAACTCTCTCTTTAACAATATTAAAGAATTATACAGACCCCACACTTTTGAACTGTACTGAACAAACCTGCAGCATTGAGGTTTGTGTTCTTTGAATTCAGCTACTGTAAGAGGTCAAATTGAGATGAATTGTGATTAGTCTTTTCTTTCTTGCATCTATTAAACCATCTATACCATTCTTTAGCAAATAAACCTCTATCTTGAATATGTCCAAAACCTGAAAAATGTACCTTTACGCATAGTATATAGAGGTAAAAAAAAAAAAAAAAAAAGAACAAAAAACACCAAAGCATGTCCAAATGTTTGCGTAACATCCTTTGCTGGCTCTGATATTCCAAAATCTTTTTGAAAGTTCGACAATGACTCTTGTGTTCAGCTGCCAAAATACAAGTTGAACTGAATGTCAAAGTTAAAGGCCACTCTGATGCAGCATTTGATTTCATGATTTCAGCCAAAGCCTGAAACGTAAACTTACACCATACTCTTTTGCTGCCCTGTAAGCACTGGTATTTCCTTCTAAAAAAGCAAATCTAGTTAGTTAGTATACCAAGTTCTAAAGTCACAAACTCGTTCCCACTGATCTGAATTGTTGTTTTCCGTTCCCTAGCATTCACGTATCATGGTTTTTAGCTGTAACTTTATAAACGTTTGACATTTGCACGGTTACATTCCTGCTTGATTGCTGAGGAATTTTGATTGATTTATCAGTAGATGAATAAACATTGCACAAGTTCCATCAGTAAGTAATCTACTTCTAGCCACAGGTCATATTTACATTGACTATTTTAGATTTAAAAACAGTGACATGCACTTTTCCCATTACCAATCTTTCTTCCCCTTACAAAAATTGTTGAACTACCATAAAACTATTGGCGCAATGAAAACATAATGCACAAATTAAAAAAAAGAGAATGAAAAGGATAGAAAGAAAGAAAAAGACTATACATTCTTTGCTAAAAGAATTCCCATATAAATTTTTGAACATTTAAAGCACATATGACGTTGCTAATGCATTTTCTTCTCTTTTAGGAGAATGTCAGGATGAAAAGCAGGAGTGTTGCAGCGAATCCAGTAACCTCTCAGACACAGACAACATGCTCCTTTCTACTGAGATATCAGAGAAAGACCTGAATGAAAGCACTCTCAAAGACTTTGAGGATATTACAGATGAGCTTCTAATGGACTTAGAACCTGAAATGCGAGACAAAACGGATTCTGATCTGGATCAGTGTGTAGAAATGGATCCTGACGAAAACACAGTATGTGAGGATCATATTCAGCACGAGGATGATGATGATGGTGGTGGACGTGAGGTTGATGTGAGTGTACGATTGACACAATTAGATTGTCAACATGAGGATATTGAGGAATATCTCAACAAATCTGAGACGGGACTGAGTGGAGACACAGATGAACCATCTGAAACTGAAAGCGCTCAGGAGATCATTTATCAGAGACATCAACTTCATGTCACTACTCAAAGCAGTTCTTCTTCAGACCAAATGGTTAAACCATCCAATCCTAGTAAGATCCCATTAGAGGAAGACAACAAGATGTCAACAGTGGAGGAAGTGAACAAGAAGTTTGAAGACCACAATGACTGCCGTTTTCCACGAACAAATAACTATGATTGCTGTTGCTATGATAATAAGTCTATGGTCAACCACAGCAACAGGTTCGACTTCCACAACTACTTGGGCTTTCACCCTGATAATACCTTCCTTGTTGGGTCTTCAACACCGGTGAGCCTCTCACACAAGTCTGGTGAGAAGAAAACCAATGAAGATGGTGCGTCAATGGAGAAGAAACTTGAAAAGAATGAGATTAGCATCATGGATGCCATTATGGACAATAACGAGTGGCTAAATGTAGGGGCACCAGAGTTCAGAGATCTTCCCTGGCTTACGCCAACTGCAACCAGCACTGAAGAAAAACAGACACAATTTGGAAAAGAAGGGCAAGTCAAGACTGCTTTAGCCAAAAAGGACGAAGAACTGGCGAATAAAAGAGTAGCGACTGTTCTGCCTTTATCGCAAGTGGTTAACGTAACCTTCAGGATTCACTACATCACATACTCTCCTAGCCAGCTGGTGGCTGTTACCGGTAGCCTTCAGGAGTTGGGGGCCTGGGAGAGTTTCATTCCACTCCACAGAGCCAAGGACGGGTTCTGGGCCAACACTATCACCCTCCCTGTGGAGAGTCAGATGGAGTGGAAGTTTGTCCTGGTGGAAGATGGAAGGATCTCTCGCTGGGAGGAGTGTGGAAACCGCTATCTCTATTTAACAAGCCAAGATGAAGAAGTCTATCTTGAGAAGTGCTGGGGATGTTGCTGAACTCAGAGGTGACTATCTACGAACACTCTTAAAAATAAAGGTTCTTTATAGGCATCTATGGTTCTGTGAAGAACCAAAACATCAATGGAACCTTTCCTGTTCAATGAAAGGTTCTATGAGGAACCCAAAATGATTCTTCCATGGTATTGCTGCAAAAATCACCTTGAAAGGCCTGTTCACACTGAGAATGATAACTATAACGATAACTATATTAACATCCAGCGCACACCATCGTTCTGTTTATTATAAGCACGTGCTGCAGTTATGTCTTCCAATGCTTTAAATGCTCGAGCTCTTATAGCAGAATCGATTCTGATTGGCTCAATGATTTTATCATTCATCAACTGAAAAAAAAAATTGCTCGGAAATTGATTCCAACAATATTGTTGGTCTTTGCCGTTATAGTTGTGGACTCTGCTATTCTTTTATATTTAGATTGATTTTTAGAACTATATCTTTATCATCATAGTTAGTGTCCTTGGTGTGAACAAGCCTTTAGAACCTTTATTTTTAAGACTGTAGGGCTGCACGATTAATCAAAAAAAAAAAAAAGTTTAATTGCAATATCACTGCACTAATACTGCTTTACACGAACTCCATCTCTGAATCACATGCTCTGAGTTTGGATCGCTTTAACGTGAATTTGGGAAAGCAACATGCACCAAAAATTTTTCACATACTTGTAAAGAGAAGCGCTTAACAACAAAAGAGAAACTTTAAGTGCTCCTTGCAGTTTTCCTTCAAAATAAATGTTTGATGGTTTAAATATTAAAAATTAAAAATTAAGACAGCCATAAATATTAGTATTGTAATTTTATGGTTGTAAATTAAAATGATTTTTATTATATTATATTATTTTTCTTAAATGCTCATTTTTTATTTTACATTGATATATTGCAATAGTAATGTTTATTGTTTTATTTAATAATTTTTATATTTTACTGAGTAATATAACTATAATAATAATAGGAATTATTATTATTATTTCTATTATAAAGCTATATTTATATATGATCACAAAATTCTGGCCAAATTGTGCAGCCCTACAAACAACCACACCATCCCTGGATTTTTTTAAAGTGCAAAGCACAATTTGATTTCCCTCCAAATCGTGCAGCCCTACTATCATCTTCCAACTCTATACAGCAATAATAATCCATAGTGCATTATTGAAATCCAGTATGTAAGATTATATTACAGTATTATTGATTATTAATTAATTATTTCAATAAAGCATGAGGCTGTGGAACTGTTACTATAGCAATAAGATTATAACAATTATAACATATTACAAATATGCACTTTTTTACATCAATTAATGATATGTGTGTTAAATATATATATATATATATATATATATATATATATATATATATATATATATATATATATATATATATAAAATTGTACTGAAAGTGTCTGCCCTTAAAACTATAATCCTGTAACAGCGACATACCAAAATTGAGAAAATTCACAAAAAAGTCTTTCATGTATAAGGGAAAATCTGAATGCTTCCAGTGGTTGAAACATCTTTTTTAACATTTATCTCCATTCTGAAAATGATTTGTGTGTGCACAATTAACTTTAGGCTGGAAACATACTCTATGCAAGTGCAGAAATGCCGACATGAACGCTTGGTTCATACAAATATGCAGTCCCACTGTACAAATATAAGAAACATCAGTTCTCAGGGGGAGTGACCTTCAAATATTACTGAATTTGTTATTCAGGTTTCTAGCTATGCACTGTTCACTCTGACTAACTTTAACTTGTTCAGTGTGATTTTCTTCAAATTGTTGCTCCTCAGCAAAATCCCCAGAGTTAAATCAGCTCTGCTCAGAGTACATATGGTCCCTCTCTATATAGTGTTAAAGTAACACTGAAGCAGAGTTTGTTGATGAGATTATTAAGTGATGATTGAGCATTATTGATGAACACCTGCTGTTAACAAGCAGAATCACTGAAGAAAAGAGAAACACAAGAACTACAACTGACTTTAGCCAAGCCTTAGATGAAATCAACAGAAGATAAAAGAAGACATTAAAACTCTCAAGATAAAAATCTCACAAACGGCATCACCAGCTTCATTTATTACTAACCAGATTGACTTTATTTCTGTTATTTGTCTACAGAAGCCCTTATTGAGAATTAACAGAGGTTTAGATGTTGGTGTTGATTTTGCTGTGTCTGGTATGAAAGTATTTGATCTAAAAGAGAAAACTGAATGCAGAAGAAGTCAATTTGTGCTAATGCTCGCTATAGCATCCCTTGTGGTGCATCCAAAATCAAATACTTCCCTACTATATAGTATGTGAAAAACAATACACCAACAGAGTATTATGTCCGAATGCATAGTATTCGAAAAACAGTAGGCGAAAAGTTCCCAGATGACCTACTACTTCTACTTCATAGACAATATGTGATTTCGTATGCAGCGTGAGAATACAACATGTAGTTTTTCTGCATTTTGAATGTTCTTCACTCTAGGAGAAAAATATTATTTTAAGAACTGATCACCATAAAGGTTCTTTGAGGAAAACTTCTTCTATGGCATCGCCATTTTGGAACCTTTATTTTTAAGAGTGTTGCCCTGTTGTAACAGTTTTTTATCTAAAAGAGGAAATTCAATGCACAAGAGGCACTAATGCCTGCTATACCGCCCCTTGTGGTGACACTGAGAATACAACATGTAGTTATACTGCATGAATGACTGACACATTTCAGAACACATTTCAGCCTGAATTTCTTTAAACTTTAGCGTTTACTTACTTGCATAGAGTATCTTTCAGGCCTGTGATATGACTGTCCAGTATGCTTTGAATGCTTTGTGAACTGCATGAGCAATGCAGAACACAGACCAGCCAAAAACCACTATTTTCTTTGTAGCAGTTTGGCATCCTACTCTGGCTGTAATATGTCAAATGCTGACATGAAATCAGCCAAATCTTTCTAAATCCCAGCCTGGACTGTTCGCATACTGCCTTTCCTCAAATCACAAGCTAAGCGGCTGCTGTATCTTTGATTCTATTACACCATTTAAATGTGTGACAATGACATCAGCATTCCTGCTGACAACATCACTGTAGCTTTTTGTTTGCCATCACTGTTAACTGCATGTAGCAGACTCTCATTTAGTCCATACAGATATTTTATGCTTTTTATTTTAGGTAGCAAGTAATTATAAAAATGTGAATGTATTTTTATTGTTTCACAAAGACTGCCTTAAAATAACCTTTGCTGCTTACAGTTTTGAATGAACATGTTTATTTGTCTTTTGGCTTCAACTGTTTTTGTTTTTCTGTGAAATTCAGGTGTAATACTGTTTCTGACCTTTAAACTTATGTTTAAATGTCACTCAGCAAATGACTTAATTCAATAAAATAAATTATTATATTGACAAGTAGTTGCTCTCTATATTTTTTTTTTTTTCACTTAAGGACAAATGCTGTATATATAGTGTATATATAATATATTAGAGATGCACCGATACTGAATTGCTCCACCGATAGCCAATTATATACAGAATGATAACGATACCGATAGTCTGGGGGTTCTGCCTTTTATACCTTCTTTTAGATGAATGATAATTTTATTTTTAATTATTATATTTGGAAAGAAATGCAAATAGAAATTTTATTCTCTCCATTTCATCAACTTGTTTCATAGTAACTGGTATCAGTTGTAAACAAACGCATTACTCAAATTAATATTGACAGATTAAATTAATGTAATCTTTCTGAATGTTATTAATTCATATAACTACTATTAATATTGAACATCAACTGGTTTCTTAGCATTTTTTTTATTTCAGACAGGACCACTTTGGCAAGTTACTTGAGTTTATTGAACACAATTATCTTTGACGGTATGGTTCCTTATGGGGGTTCTTGCTCCAAAATTAATTGAACATAAAAGGGCTTTAACATTAACCCCCCGGAACCATCAGCTTGGAAATACAGAGACAATTAAGACACTAGTAATGTCTTTAAGAGCGAACGTGGTATCGTATAGATATGTGGGACATCTATACTGTAGGATGAGTGTCTCTCAGCAGTGCGGTCCATGCCAGCCGGGACTTGAAGCCTTGTTGACTTTAAGGTAGTGATCTGAAACAAAGCAGATGACAACCAGAAGGTGCACAGTAATATGCTCATGCTTATAATGGGGATGGAGGGAGGGTTGCGAGCAGTTTGAGCATACTTACAGAGCAGCAATGCCACGTATATATGTCCCGTGTCTAATAGGAGAATGGTAATGATTGGAACGATTTGACAGCTGACCGCGTCAGCTGGTCGCAGCACTATGCCTACGTGGCCTGACTGAACTAACGCTGCGCTCGATATGTAGTGCATTTTCCTCAAATCTGTAAAAAATTGTACACAACTGTCAAAATGTACTAAAATCAATATTGCTTTCTTGGCCAAGTCTGAACATACAATCGGGTTTGAATGAATCTTGGTGTCCTTGACGTGCGGACAATATGATAAACTACTGCAATCAAAAACTCGACTTTGCTGTCGTAGTGTACTGGCTAACACTGACTGTGTTTTATTGCAGTGTTTATTTGTTTCAGTTCACTGCAACACTGCTGTTTTTCTCCCCAAACACACAGTGGCTTTGGTCTCTGAAAGGATCATGAAACATTCATAGGTACAAAGGAAGTTTGAGGCAGATGTGATGGAACATTTTAATCCAAGATTTCATATTTTCTTTATGACATCATTGCATTTCTTGTATTCTTTTTTCTCCCCTCAGAGAATTTGCTGTGTTTATGTGACATAGAAACAGATCTAGAGCACTTGCATATGCATTGTCATGAGTTTGCCTCTACACCACATGCCTGTAAATGATTAATTTTACCACTACATGAGGAGTAATTTAAGGTCAGAAAACTAACATACTTGGAAAAGAGAGATAAAAGGGCCTAAAAATGAAAACCAGTTGGCTGGCAAATGCAATGCAGTCTGGAACTCATAAACATCCAAGCTGTTTGGGGTTAATAAGATTTTTATTGTTTTTGAACAAAGTGTCTTCTTCTCACCAAGGCTGCATTTATTTGATAAAAAATACAGTAAAAACACATTAATATTGTGAAATATTATTTCAATTTGAATGCATATATACAGTACTGTGCAAAAGTCTTAGGCACGTCAGTATTTTCACCCCCCAAAAAAGGTTTTAAGCCAGTTATTTATATCTTTTGCTGTAGGAAAATAGGAAATATCCGTTCACATTTCCAAACATTAATTTTGCCATTAATTGTAATAATCCAGTGAGATTTTTTAATACACAAGGAGTCTGACAACAGCTGGTGCTCCATACAGTGATCTGATCATCGAATCCGTCTGTGATTACATGAAGAACCGATGAAACTGAAACAAACTAAATCCAGGAGAACTGTGGCCCTGTCTCTAAGATGCTTGAAGAAACCTGCCTGCAAAGATACAGTACTGTGAAGAGTTTTAGGCACTTGTGTAAAAATGCTGTAAAGTGAGGATGCTTTTTTGAAAAATACTGTTATAAATAGATTTTATGTATCAATTTACTTATATTAACTAAATCAAAACAATATTTTGTGTGACCACCCTTTGCATTTAAAACAGCTCTTTTTTCTCATTTTTCAGGTAGCTTTGGAGGCAGGTTTCTTAAAATCTCTTGGAGACACGGCCACAGTTCTTCTGGATTTGGTTTGTCTCAGTTTCATATGTTTCTTCCTGTAATCACAGACGGATTTGATGATGGTGAGCTCTGATCTCAATGTGGAACACCGGCTGTTATCAGTCTTATTGTGTATTCAAAAATCTCACTGGATTATTACAATTAATGGCAAAATTAATGTTTGGAAATGTGAACGGAAAATACTGACGTGCCTAAGACTTTTGCACAGTACTGTATATATATATATATAAAATGTATATTATTCCTGTGATCAAAGCTGAATCAGCATCTTTAAGGTCCATTCACACCAAGAATGATAACTATAAAGATAACTATTTGCGTTCACACCAACGAACGATAACTGTTTGTTTATTCGAAGTTCCTGACGAAATCAATATAGTGGAATAAAAATAATGCCTGCGACTTCAAATGAAGCAAGACAATGTTGTGGAAACTAGCACTGGATTCCTGAGGTAATTTTATATTACACTGTTTGCTAGCCTGGCATTGTGATCTCATTTTTTGACTTGTTAAACAGCGGTGGCTTTTTTTGGACCTCGACGATTAACTTCTCCGCAATGTCGTCTGCCATTTTAAATGCGCAAGCTCTTAAATTAGAATGGATTCTGATTGGCTGTCAGTGTTTTATCGTTCAACAGCTGGGGGAAAAAATCATTCTGATCCCAACGATCCAAACGTTTCTGTATATCGTTATCGTGTGGACAGTGCTATTCTTTATATTTAGAATGATTTTTAGAACTATATCTTTTTCGTTATATTTATAGTTATCATTCTTGGTGTGAACAGGCCTAACTCCAGTCTTCAATGTCACATGATCCTTCAGAAATCATTCTGATTTGCTGCTCAGGAAACATTTCTTATTATTATCAATGTTGAAAACAGTGCTGCACAATATGTTTGTGGAAACCACAATAAGTTTTCCAGGATTCTTTGATGAACAGCTTATAAACATCTAAACTGCCAAGTAAATACACTAAATCATCTAAATAGTTTTGAAGAAGGCTCCAGACAGAGATAGAAAGGGGGTCATCTCTGAATATCCCAGCCCTCCTCGGAGAGAACGGACTTCTGACTCTAGTCTAAAACAGGTTTAGCTTTCAGTGACCTAGTTTATCTTTGCAGTAGAAAAGCATAAATCAGCCTAAGTGTCCGTAGTAAGCTGCCAAGTTTGTTTTCAATGGTCAGGCTGGTCTTTTTATTTTTTAGAAGCTGGGAGACCAGCAAACTGCTTAAGGCTAGTTTAAGCAGTTTGGTGGGTGTTTGTTTTTTATCCAGGGATAACTAAGTTCGATTTAGTGCACATTTTAAAGGTGCCCTAGAATTGAAAATTGAATTTACCTCGGCATAGTTAAATAACAAGAGTTCAGTACATGGAAATGACATACATTGAGTCTGAAACACCATTTTTTCCTCCTCCTTATGTAAATTTGATTTGTTTAAAAGTCCTCCGAAGAACAGGCGAATCTCAACATAACACCGACTGTTACGTAACAGTCGGGATCATTAATATGTACGCCCCCAATATTTGCATATGCCAGCCCATGTTCAAGGCATTACACAAGCCAGTATTAACATCTGGATCTGTGCACAGCTGAATCATCAGACTAAGTAGGCAAGCAAGAACAATAGCGAAAAATGGCAGATGGAGCAATAATAACTGACATGATCCATGATAACATGATATTTTTAATGATATTTGTAAATTGTCTTTCTAAATGTTTTGTTAGCATGTTGCTAATGTACTGTTAAATGTGGTTAAAGTTACCATCGTTTATTACTGTATTCACAGAGACAAGAGCCGTCGCTATTTTCATTTTTAAACACTTGCAGTCTGTATAATTCATGAACACAACTTCATTCTTTATAAATCTCTCCAACAGTGTGTAATGTTAGCTTTAGCCACGGAGCACAGCCTCAGACTCATTCAGAATCAAATGTAAACATCCAAATAAATACTATACTCACATGATCTGATGCATGCATGACAAACATTTTGTAAAGATCCATTTGAGGGTTATATTAGCTGTGTGAACTTTGTTTATGCAATGTATTAGAGTCGCGAGCTCGGGGGCAGGGAGCACGAGGATTTAAAGGGGCAGCAGCCTGAATCGGTGCATAGTTAATGATGCCCCAAAATAGGCAGTTAAAAAAATTTATAAAAAAAAATCTATGGGGTATTTTGAGCTGAAACTTCACAGACACATTCAGGGGACACCTTAGACTTATATTACATCTTGTGAAAGAATGTTCTAGGGCACCTTTAAAATGGGCAGTTAAAATGGGATGCTGATTTGACATGCTAAATATCCATAATAGCAAGAGCTATAATGCTAAATGTTTATTTAAAAGCACATATTATAGTAGCTAACTGTTAACATTTGCCTTCACATCTATATCTTTCAAACACTGAATACAATATTTTGTTAAAATCATGTGTGGTTCACAACTGAATTAGTTTGCATTATTCTGTTTATCTGCAGGCAGTTCAGATACTCTAGAGTATGTTTATTTTAAATGTGTTAAAGTGTGTTTGTTTAACAGATTTTAATGCTATTGCTTTTAATAGAAATCTCATTTACACCCTTCAGGCTTCAATATATTCTCCTGTGAGTTTCTATGTCAAACAAATTTATAGTCAACTGACACCAGAGAGAAGGGACTTGCTCACATATGTTACAGCCAAAGGGGAGTTTATGTATCATATGACAAAGGTATGACATTTTAGATCTATGCAAGTGTTGCAGGGTTTGACCTCTGATCTCTCTATACATCTCTGGTATAGGGTTTGATCTTCACCTTGAGCTAGAAATGATTTTTGGGCTGTGTTTAAACATTTGAACTACAGTTTAGTTTATGTTTTGAAAGAAGTATCTTCTGCTCACCAAGACTGCATTTATTTTAACAAAAATACAGTAAAAACAAACATTTTGTGAAATATTATTACAATTGAAAATAACTGTTTTACATTTGGATATATTTTAAAATGTAATTTATTCCTGTGATGCAAAGCTGAATTTCCAGCATCATTACTCCAGTCTTCAGTGTCACATGATCCTTCAGAAATCATTCTAATATGCTGATTTGCTGCTTAAGAAACATTTCTGATTATGATCAATGTTGTTTCTGTGGAAACCATGATACATTTTCCAGAATTCTTTGATGAATAGAAAGTTTTATTTTTACTGTCACTTTAACAGCTGTCAATTTAACGCATTCTTGCTGAATAACTCATTAAACTCATTCAAATTTTACTCACCCCAAATGTTCGAAAGGTACTGTCATAGTTTGCTCTATCATATCATAGGCTTGGTGGTATATTAAGGGATAACAATCCTGTCTTGTATCCCAAAGGTCCTCAGTTATAACCCTGCTCAAGGATGATTCATGAACAGAAGTGTTGCTTAGTTACCTAATCACCATTGTGCCCTTGAGCTCCAGGGAACCTGTACCTGCAGTAATTGCACTGGGTGTGAACACAACACTAAAATTGTTTAAAAGATCAGTTCACTACAAAACTTCTGTCATTATTTATCGACCCTACCATTGTGAAAAAGAAGTTTAGCATACCTTTAAAAAGAGTACTCATTAAGGAAATATAGCTACTTTAAAGTCAAGTCACCTTTATTTATATAGCGCTTTTTACAATGCAGATTGTGTCAAAGCAGCTTTACATTGATAATTGGTATATAATTTTTCCTTTGAAAGAATAGTGTCAATGCAGGCAGATCAAAAGCACTGTTGAATAAATGTCAAGGATACTGTTGAATATCAAATGTCAAGTCAAATTAAATTAAATTAGGGCTGCACGATTAATCGTATTTTATCACGATAACGATATCTGCTTCTCTCGATTGATTTTAAATAATCGTCACGATATTGGCCTGCTCTATGAAAATGAACATAATTTGGAAATATTGGAAGTAATATTAGGAATTTCGCTGTTTTATCTTTTGAAGTTCCTAAAGGTTTTACCAGTTTTCATAATGTTGATCAGCTAGAAATGATTTTTCTTTGCTTTACGAATTTGCCGGGCAATTTGAATCTGGTTTGTCTTATTGCAAACGAATTGTGTTGCTTTAAAATATAATGTGAATACATATTACAAAGCGCTCACCACAACCATGTTTTGTATTGATTTACCATCTAACGAAGTTATCATAGTTGGTTAAATTTAAGTCTTTGTGCCACCTACAGGCCTTTTGGGTGAAGTGTAGGTTGGTAAAGAACTTGCAAAATAGCCATAGTTACATTACTCTTTTGATAGAATAAACATGATTAATAGTCGTGATTATAATTTTGAGGAAACTGTGGCACTGGCTGTCGTGTTGATGATGTCTTCACAATGGATGATCTAGTCGACTCGATCTCTGCTGATACAGGGCTGCGTTGTGGTCGTGTCAAGGCACCGGTCCTCGGTCTCATCTGGAAACGGCCGGTAAACCTCGGGATAAACAGAAAGACTAATATTAGCGTAGATGCCATTCTTTTTCTGATGTAACAAGTACATCTAGTGTTATAGGAAGTGTTCCCGGTTCCGGCTGAACTAATTTATGCAGCCTAATAATCCTTTAACGGATTTGAAAATATAAATATATAATGTGTTATGTGTGTGCCAGGTTAAAGAGATGCGTTTTTAGTCTAGATTTAAACTGACAGAGTGTGTCTGCATCCCGAACAATGCTAGGAAGGTTGTTCCACAGTTTAGGTGCCAAATAGGAGAAGGATCTACCACCTGCGGTTATTTAGTGCTTTGTAAGTAATTAACAAGATTTTAAAATCTTTACGATGTTTAACAGGAAGCCAATGCAGTGACGACAGAACTGGGCTAATATGGTCATACTTCCTAGTTCTAGTAAGGACTAGCTGCTGCATTTTGTATGAGCTGTAGTTTATTTATCAAGCGGGAGGAGCAACCACCCAGTAGAGCGTTACAGTAATCTAACCTTGAGGTCATGAACGCATGAACTAACTGTTCTAACTGTACTTTAAAGGTGCCCTAGAATCAAAAATTGAATTTACCTTGGCATAGTTGAATAACACGAGTTCAGTACATGGAAAAGACATACATTGAGTTTCAAACTCCATTGCTTCCTCCTTCTTATGTAAATCTCATTTGTTTAAAAAACCTCCAGAAAACAAGCGAATCTCAACTTAACATCTGGATCATTAATATGTACGCCCCCAACATTTGCATATGCCAGCCCATGTTCAAAGCATTAGACAAGGGCAGGACGTCTGGATGTGCACAGCTGAATCATCAGACTAGGTAAGCAAGCAAGAACAATAGCGAAAAATGGCAGGTGGAGCAATAATAACTGACATGATCCATGATTACATGATATTTTTAGTGATTTTGTAAATTGTCTTTCTAAATGTTTCGTTAGAATTTTGCTAATGTAGTGTCGAATGTGGTTAAAGTTACCATCGTTTCTTACTTTATTCACGGAGACAATAGCTGTCGCTATTTTCATTTTTAAACACTTGCAGTCTGTATAATTCATAAACACATCTTCATTCTTTATAAATCTCTCCAACAGTGTGTAATGTAAGCTTTAGCCACGGAGCACTATCAAACTCATTCAGAATCAAATGTAAACATCCAAAAAAACTATACTCACATGATCCGAAGCATGCATGCAGCATGCATGATGAACATCTTGTAAAGATCCATTTGAGGATTATATTAGCTGTGTGAACTTTGTTTATGCACTGTTTTATAGTCGAGAGCTCGGGGGCAGGGAGCGCACGATTTAAACGGGCCGCAGCCTGAATTGGTGCATGTTAATGATGCCTCATAATAGGCAGTTAAAAAAATTTATTAAAAAAAATCTATGGGGTATTTTGAGCTGAAACTTCACAGACACATTCAGGGGACACCTTAGACTTATATTACATCTTGTGAAAGAACGTTCTAGGGCACCTTCAAAGGAGCAGTGTGTAAATTTTATCAACATCTAGTGGTGAGGTTGCGAATTGCAACCAACAGCTCAATCCAGCGATCAACCCTCCGTTTCGAAGCACATAAAGAAGATACAGTGGTCGACACAGGACAAAGATCTCATCATCTGAGACAGAAGAGAGTAGCCAGTCAAGCAAAGCGTGCTTTGTCCGTTTAGGGCTACTGTAGAAGCATGGCGGTGCAAAATGGCGAATATGATGGTAAGGTAACCCACAGTTCCCTTTCAGTCGGTCACGTTCGATGTACGTCAGTAGTGACCGACGAATTGGGATATTGCTTAGAGAGCCCTATCAGCTTCGTGTAAACTAAAGCAAGCCAATGGAATTGGCGTGCGATATTTGCATAATGCGCACCGCCTCCGACAGGTGTATAAAATGGGAAGCAGATGCAATCGCACTCTGTCTTTCGCTTCCGATCCATACAGTGGTGTCCTATTTCAGAAGACTCCTTTCTTCGTTTAAGAAAACTAAACTGCCTCAGAAGAGGATTCTCAGCAAGCCGTGTGTGCTGGTAGTTACGGCGCTTCAGCGAGGTCGCGAGCTTCCGAGGAGCCGAGCTATAAGCTCTCAACTGCTGTTTTCACAGCAACACGCCTAGAGTGAAAGTTTGTGTGTTGCGATTTGGGCCGGTTCCTCGGTGTGTCCAGGGAGTGGTGTACCTGGCACATCGCGTCACTCCCTGTGTGCTTCAGCACGAGCGAGTTGACTGTTTCCCCTTCTAAAAGAGCTTTACAGACGAACCCTGACAGTATGTCATTTCGTCTGTGCGTTACTGGGTGTGGTCGTTCCCTGGTCCCTGCTGATGGGCACAATCGTTGCATCTCGTGTTTGGGCGTTCAGCACGCTGAAGCAGCTTTTGTGGATGGTTCATGTTCCCATTGCGGGAACATGACTATCACGGTGCTGAGGTCGAGACTCTCCTTCCTGAAGTCTCAGGAAGCGGGGTTCCCCTCCCCTATGCCCCGTTCGACTGTTTTTTCCGGCTCCGGCCGGAATGACGGTTCGGCTGTGTATAGAAGGGGGGCCTGAGGATTACGGTCAGGGCTTCCCCGCCGAGCGGAAACGCTCCGCGGGCCCCTGCCACCTCATCAGCACCGCAACCCATCGTGCCACCGTTGGTTTCCACTGGGCCCTCTACGGACTGTCCAGCCGTTACCTTTGGTGCGCCGGCGGCGGATCAGATGTCGATCTCTGTGTCGGAAGTTGAGCCAGAGTCCTCGGGGGAGGAAGATCCGGATCCCGAGTTGACGGCTGTGCTTTCCCGGGCCGCCTTGTGTGTCGGGCTCGAGTGGAACCCTCCACCCTGTCCCGGCCCATCTCGGTTGGATGATTGGTACTTGGGGGGGGGGGGGGGGTCGCGCTGGTCAGCACCAGCGTCCCGCCCCAATGCCACTCTTCCCGGAAGTGCACGATGAGGTGACCAGGTCTTGGCAAACACCGTATAGTGTTCGTGCGAGGCCTGGTCCCGCGTCCGCCTTCACCTCCCTGGACGGCGGGGAAGCCAGGTGGTACGCGAGGATCCCGCCAGTCGAGCGGTCTGTTGCGATGCAGCTGTGTCCAACGGCCACTGGCTGGCGTGGTGAGCCGCGTCTCCCGTCCCGGGCCTGTAAATTCTCAGCCGGTCTGACTGAGAAGGCTTACAGTGCCTGTGGGCAGGCTGCCTCCGCCCTGCATGCGATGGCCCTTTTGCAGGTTTACCAAAAGCGTGTCCCCGGTCGGCCTTTTCGGCGACACAGTGGAGAGTTTCGCCCAACAGTTCTCCGCTGCACAGAAGCAGGCCGAGGCTATCAGACATGTCATGCTACGGCTGTCCGCTGCTGCCTCCACCCAGCCGACCGTGGCCCAGCCTCAGCCTGCTCGTCGCCGAGGGCGCCCGCCTGCGTCGTCCTCCACCCCTGCTAAGTCGGCAAAGCAGCAGCCTACACCAGCCAGACAGCAGGGTGCCGGTCGCGGATGTGGTGCCCAGCCCGTCTCAGCCAAGCCAGGTGGCAAACGAAAAAGAAGTCACAGCCCTGAGACGGGCAACATGGAGGGGAAGGTTCTCGCTCTTTGGGAGAGTATGCCATCATCTCTCCCACCCCCGGAGGAGGGCCGGGGGGAATTTGTGATGTCTGTCTGTCCACCGCCGCTGGCTCCCCGGAGTCCAGCGGTACCCACTTTTTCACAAAAAGAGCAGTTTCCTCAAACTCCAGGTCACAACAGGGTGCGTCTGCCAGTGTGCCAGGCCCCGCCTCGCCGCTCGCAGCCCCCTCCCATTCCGCCAGCAGGCGGCAGTGTGATGGCGCAGACCGCGTCCCGTGCGCCGTCTCCCATACGCACTGCTGCCTCGCAGAGTCCGACCACACTCCGGGCCAATCCAATGCCGTCCGAGTCGGGTCCCTCTCTGCCTTGCTGCCCCACCCTCGGTGCGTCTGTGGTGCCTTTGGTCCCGCTGGCTCGGAGTCTGGAGGCGTGGATCACGCTTCCCAGCCCGTCCCGCTGGCTCATTCGCACTATTAAACTCGGCTATGCGATTCAGTTCGCCCGGCGTCCCCCGGTTTTCAGGGGTGTCCACTTCACTCAAGTGTCGTTGGACAGTGCACCTGTTCTCCGGGCGGAGATTGCTGTCCTACTGGCGAAGGATGCAATCGAGCCGGTCCCTCCAGCCAATATGAAGTCGGGGTTCTACAGCCCCTACTTCATTGTACCAAAAAAGGGCGGTGGGCTACGGCCAATCCTGGATCTGCGCGTCCTGAACCGGTATCTTCACAGGATGCCGTTCAAGATGCTCACGCAGAAGCGCATTTTCGAATGCGTCCGTCCCCGGGATTGGTTTGCAGCAATAGACCTGAAGGACGCGTACTTTCATGTCTTGATTCTGCCTCGACACAAACCCTTCCTGCGGTTTGCGTTCAAGGGTCGGGCATATCAGTACAAAGTCCTACCCTTCGGGCTGGCCCTGTCACCCCGCGTCTTTACGCCGGTTTGCGGAGGCGGCCATTGTTCCCCTCAAGGAACAGGGCGTTCGTATTCTCAACTATCTCGACGACTGGCTGATCCTGGCCAGCTCGCGAGAGCAGTTGTGCGAACACAGGGACATGGTTTTAGCTCACCTCAGCCGGTTGGGTCTTTGGGTCAACTGGGTCAAGAGCAAACTCGCCCCCGGGCAGAGGATCTCTTATCTCGGTCTCGAGCTAGACTCGGTTGCACGGACTGCACATCTCACCGAGGCGCGCGTCCAGTCGGTGTTGAACTGCCTGAGCTCGCTCAAGCGCAGGACAGCGGCCCCACTGAAAGACTTTCAGAGGCTCCTGGGGCATATGGCATCTGCAGCTGCGGTCACGCCGCTCGGATTGCTCCATATGAGGCCGCTTCAACACTGGCTCCGCGGCCGGGTCCCGAGATGGGCGTGGCAGTGCAGCACGCTCCGTGTCCCAGTGACACCGAGCTGCCGTCGCACCCTTGTCCGGTGGTCGGACCCTTCGTTCCTGCGGGCCGGAGTACCCCTCAAACAAGTGTCCAGACATGCTGTGGTCTCCACAGATGCCTCCGCCACGGGATGGGGGCCACGTACAACGGGCATGCAGTGGCGGGCCTTTGGACGGGTCCTCAGCTGCATTGGCATATCAATTGCCTCGAGTTGCTAGCGGTACGTCTTGCGCTGGCCCGCTTCAAGAAGCTGTTGTCAGACAAGCACGTTCTCGTCCGCTCAGACAGCACTGCGGCCGTTGCGTACATCAACCATCAAGGTGGTCTACGCTCCCATCGCATGTTGCAACTCGCCCGCCATCTCTTGTTGTGGAGTCAGAAGCATCTGAGGTCCCTTCGGGCCACTCATGTCCCAGGTGTGCTCAACCGTGCAGCCGACGAGCTGTCACGGCAGCCTCCACTTGCGGGTGAGTGGCGGCTCCACCCCCAGGCGGTTCAGCTGATTTGGCAGCATTTCGGCGAGGCCCAGGTAGACCTGTTTGCCTCCCCAGAAACTGCCCACTGCCAGTGGTTTTATTCCCTGACCGGCGGCACGCTCGGCACGAGTGCCCTGGCACACAGCTGGCCCCCAGTCTGCGCAAATATGCGTTTCCCCCAGTGAGCCTTCTCGCACAACTCCTGTGCAAGGTCAGGGAGGACGGGGAGCAGGTTCTGTTAGTGGCTCCGTACTGGCCCACTCGGACCTGGTTCTCGGACCTCATCCTCCTCGCAACAGCCCCTCCCTGGCCGATTCCTCTGAGGAAGGACCTCCTGACTCAGAGACGGGGCACCCTGTGGCACCCGCGTCCCGATCTATGGAACCTCCACGTGTGGTCCCTGGACGGGATGCGGAGGTTCTGAGTGATCTCCCGCAAGCGGTCGTAGACACCATCACTTCCGCTAGAGCTCCTTCCACTAGGAGTCTCTATGCGCTGAAGTGGAACCTGTTCGTCGAATGGTGCACCTCTCGCCGAGAGGACCCCCGATTATGTTCGGTCGGATCCGTGCTTTCCTTCCTGCAAGAAGGGTTGGAGCGAAGGCTGTCTCCCTCCACCCTGAAGGTGTATGTTGCCGCTATCGCCGCACATCACCACGCAGTTGAGGGTAAGTCCCTGGGGAAACACGATCTGATCGTCAGGTTCCTGAGGGGGGCGAGGAGACTGAATCCTCCTCGCCCTTCCTCCGTACCCTCTTGGGATCTGGTTCTCACAGCTCTCCGGGGTCATCCCTTTGAGCCTTTGCAATCAGTCGACCTGAATCTAATGTCTCTCAAGACAGTTCTTCTGGTTGCATTGGCTTCCCTGAAGAGGGTAGGGGATCTGCATGCATTTTCGGTCGACGAAGCGTGCCTAGAATTCGGGCCCGGTGATTCTCACGTCATCCTGAGACCCCGGCCTACGTGCCCAAGGTTCCTACCACTCCCTTCAGAGATCAGGTAGTGAACCTGCAAGCGCTGCCCTCGGAGGAGGCAGACCCAGCCCTAGCTTTGCTCTGTCCCGTCCGCGCTCTGCGTGTGTACGTGGGCAGAACGCGAAGCTTCAGGACCTCAGACCAGCTCTTCGTCTGTTACGGAGGCTAGCAGAAGGGAAAGGCTGTCTCCAAGCAGAGGATGGCCCACTGGATAGTGGATGCCATCGCCTTGGCATACGAATCCCAGGGCGTGCCTTGCCCGCTCGGGTTGAGAGCCCACTCCACCAGAGTGGCCTCCTCCTGGGCGCTGGCTCATGGTGCCTCGCTGACAGATATCTGTAGAGCTGCGGGCTGGGCGACACCTAACACGTTCGCTAGGTTTTATAGCCTACGTGTAGAGCCGGTATCTTCACGTATACTTGCATCCATAGACGTGTTGTACCCGCTCTAAGTATCGGCTTGCAATGCCATTCCCGCCCCCTTGCCGGATACGTGCATACTTTCACTCCAGTCGTGTTCCCCGCTTGGCGAACCCTGTCGAGTTCCTCCGCCTCCCCCTTCGGCTCGGACATTGCAGAGTGTCTGATGCCAGGCCTACATCCGTCGCTGACGCTGTCTGTTGGCTGGGGCCCATATGTCATGACCCCTCTACGTGAGCGGTCCCATATGTGTAATTATCCACGGTTTAAAACTCCCTACGGCGAGTCCGTGTCTTTCCCTTAGCAGAGCCAGCTCTGCTGTCACCTGTCAGATGAGTCTCCCCCTAACCAGGTGGAGCCATCCCAGGGACTCCATATGCATACTGCACCCCGGGCCAGTCCATATGTGTATTCTCCACATAAACTCCTCCCCCATTGGGTAGGTAGTGGCCTCCGCAGCGTCCCTTACGGGTTCGCTTCCCCAGTGTAGTGTAGTTTACTTAGTGGGTATGTCGGTACAGCAGTAAACTCTCTCGTTGTAAGCTCGCCCCCTTCACCGTCCAGCCGGTGCTATGGGCGGCTGAGCTTGCGCTGGGTGCTGGAAGGGGTTTCGTAACTGTGGCGCTTTAGTTGGGATCCCAATTCGTCGGTCACTACTGACGTACGTCGAACGTGACCGACTGAAAGGGAACGTCTCGGTTACGTATGCAACCCTCGTTCCCTGAAGGAGGGAACGGAGACGTACGTCCCGTCGCCACAGTTTCTGTACCCTCGCTGTAGTGCGGACACCAGTTGTCTCCTCAGCGAAAAACAGAGTGCGATTGCATCTGCTTCCTATTTATATACACCTGTCGGAGGCGGTGCGCATTATGTAAATATCGCACGCCAATTCCATTGGCTTGTTTTAGTTTACACGAAGCTGATAGGGCTCTCTAAGCGATATCCCAATTCGTCGGTCACTACTGACGTACATCTCCGTTCCCTCCTTCAGGGAACGAGGGTTACATACGTAACCGAGACATTTCTAATTCAAATTACACTGTTATGATAGTTATTTAAAGTTTATTTGAAAATGTATTTGATAATGTATGCGCAAATATACTTTAAATATATAAAGTATATTTGAGACTACATAGATCTGACTATGTGAGAATATAGTTTGAATAGTTTGAAACCCTTTTCTTTGCATGACACATTGACATTACAGTACAGACTGGCTCTTTCAGCATATTCCTGAACATTGTATACATTTTTTTGTGAGTTATTGAACAGAAGAGAGGCTCTTCGGAGTGCGTGTAAACATCCCATCCTTTTGATTTTTTTCCGACAAAAATGACCTGAGTCCTTCAAATAAAAATCAGTCGCTTTCATGGACAACGGGGAAGGTCTTGTTTTGTAAGTTCTGTTACAAATTGTTCACACATTGGCAATAAAAAAGTGATTAATACATGAAAATTGGTACATATAGCCCCTTTAAGGGCAAACTGAATGTAATGTTTTCGGACAGTTAATTGCATGTTATTTACAATTAATTAGTATGTTTTGAATTTATATTAAATGTAATTAGTTGAACTTAAAAAGTAGGCCAAAAAAATCTCTTTTTAGTCCATCTACTACTATTGTCTTTGAAATATGGTTAAAGTGTACTGTTGAATGTACTGACAGTATGTATGGTAAACTAAAGTATACTTATATATAATATACTATCTACTTATATTTATATAAAATATATAATATAATATATTTATAATAACACATTTGTAATGATTGTTGCAATTTAGTATATGTAAAACATTAACTTTAAATATAATAAACAGTTATTTATAATCAAGTATTTTACATGCATGCTTTAGTATGTTAGTCTTAGTCAACACATCAATTTAAGTGTACATCTTTAAAGCATGTCTAAAGATTATTAAAACAATGATGTACTTTGAAGACATTACAATTATAGATTCAATACAATGAAGTGCACTTCATTTTCACAAGGGTCATAAAAACACTTAAACACAAATCACTTTCACTATGTTGTATCTTTCAAATCTCATTTGTGTTGAATACATTCAGATATGCTGCTTCAAGACATCCATAACTACATCACCCTTATGCTCATCCCCAATTACAAACACACACACATACGTTTGTTTTTGTGAATTGTGGGGACTTTCCATAGGCCGCAATGCATTTTATACTGTACAAACCATACTTTCTATCCCCCTACCCTACCCCTAACCCTAAACCTAACCATCACAGGAAACTGTGCACACCTTTATTTTCTCACAAAAACATAATTTAGTATTTTTATTCATTAATTTACATTGTGGGGACCGGTGGCTGGTCCCTACGATGTAGGTGAACTCAGGTTTATATTACATTGTGGGGACATTTGGTCCCCACAATGTAATATAAACTAACTCACTAAAATTGATGTGCCTCCATACAGACACTCACACACTCAAGCATTACTGCTTTAATGGAAATTCGCTGCACTTGAGACTATTAATAAAACATATCTCTCTCTCATACTGCTGTAGCCCCATGACTGCTGTTGCCCTTCAACAGACCATGCTATAAAAGGATAGTGTGCATGTGAATAAAAGGCCAGACCACAGAAATAGCCTCCCTGGATAACATAGCAAGCCCACGATGCTGACGGCCTTCAGTGAGCTACAGTGCCATTGTCCCACCTGGCTACTCCATCTATTCAGTTAGGAGAATCTTTGCTTATGTAATTCCAGCACATTTTCACCTATACCGTCACTTTACAGTGTAGAACTTCCATGCAAAAAAGGACTAATTAAGTTTTGATATCTTATTTACTTATTGATGCATTAGAAGCTGGCAATTTCCAAGTAAAAAGGATGTGCATCGATTTCATCATTTCACTGCAAGCCAGTTCATTGACTTGATGGGTTTCAGATGGATTTGTTGAGCAAGGACTCATTGAGCTGCCCGAGCACACTGTGATCACGTGAACGCTGAAACTCGGTCTAGCTATAGGTTTATCTCTTGAGTGTGTTTACAACAATGTGCTGATAATTATAAAATAATCAGCTCATTCAATATTCATGACAACACGAAAAATGCATTAGATTTGAAAGGATCTTGTTTTTCTCTCGTTTTGATGTCAAAACAAACGGACATGCTCACAACGCATGCACACACTGAACAAACTAGTAACAGTGTTTACATGCAGAGTGAAATCTGGGTAAAGGCCACAAATCCGCATATGCTGATTGTTTTTTCCCAGATTTTACTATACCGGTCAACAGTGTTGGGGGTAACGCATTACAAGTAACTCAAGTTTTGTAATCAGATTACTTTTTTCAAGTAATTAGTAAAGTAAGCCATTACTTTGAAATTTACGACAAAATATACTTTTTCAAATAAGTAACGCAAGTTACTTTTTTTTCCCATTTATTGACTGACAGCTCTTCTGTCCCCATGTTGAAAGAAATCGGGAGCAAGTGCAGAGGCGTTGTGTTTCAGCACAGCTGCGCCCTCTACTGTACTGGCATGAACATAAAATATTACTTTCCATAAAAAGTAACTAAGTAATGCAATTAGTTACTTTTTTAGGGAGCAATGCAATATTGTAACACGTTACTTTTAAAAGTAACTTTCCCCAACACTGCCGGTCAAAAGTTTGCAATAATTAATTTTTAAAGACGTCTCTTTTGCTCTCTTAGCATTTATTTGATCAAAAATACAGTAAAAACAGTAATATTGTGAAATTTTATTACAATTTAGAATAACGTTTTTTATATTTGAATATATTTTAAAATGTATTTTTTTCTTGTCATGCAAAGCTGAATTTTCAGCATCATTACTCCAGTCTTTAGTGTCACATCATCCTTGTTATTATTGAACATTTATTCATTACAAAGCAAGTATTCATTTCTTTAAAGATATTTGCATCACAGTTTCCACAAAAAATATGAAGCAGTATAACTGCTTTCAACATTGATAATAATAATAAATGTTTCTTGAGCAGCAAATCAGCATATTAGAATGATTTCTGAAGGATCATGTGACACTGAAGACTAGAGTAATGATGCTGACAATTCAGCTTTGATCACAGGAATAAATTACATTTTAAATATATATTCACATAGAAAACAGTTCATTTAAATGTAAATATTATTTCACAATATTAATGTCTTTGCTGTATTTTGAACAAATAAATGCAGACTTGGTAAGCAGAAGAGACTTCTTTCAAAAACATTAAAAAAATCTTAATTATTCAAAACTTTTGCTCTGCCATGCACTACTAATATGCAAAAAAGAAGAGAGGGAGACTGCCTTTCACTTTTGGATAGAGGAAGTCTATCCTCTTATTTTAACTCTTTTTTTATGTGTATTATGACTCACATGCATGTACACATGAAAGATATACATAACATGGATAAGTATGTGTATTTGTTTGTTATACTGTTTATTGTGGCACTGAAAGACGATAGGCCTCTATGAAACTGCTTTGAACACTGATGCTATTTTACTGGCAAACTCTCAGCATTTCTCAGCATGCAAACGTTGTGTGCATTACATAAACACAGGAAAAACAAGCTGTCTGCTGTAGCGCCAGTGTTTATTATTCACACTCATAAACAGTTTAATCAAATTAAACATCAAAACCCAATGTAATTATGCACTTTAAACATTTAGAAAACATGTTTCTATTAAAATTAGATGGTGTAAAGAGACCACCCAGACATTTATAGGTCAGTCCAGATTTTGAAAATTAAAGCCTATGCATGTACACGTTTTTCTGTGAACACGTTTTTGATTAGACAACTGAAACTATGGTGTGCTGGCTCATGTAGGATGCTTCAATCTGCAATTATTACATCTCTTTAGAGCTCAAAACTGGAATGAATTAGTGCTCTACGTGTATGTTTAGCGCCCTCTTAAGGTCTCAGTGTGTTCTAACACTCATAATGGTTTTCCTGTTGTGTGTGGCAACTCAAACTTCCTCATGCTCCAAACGAAATCTAGGGTTCATGTACAGTGTAGGACAGGGGTGTCCAAACTCAGTCCTGGAGGGCCCGACCGCTGTCCTGCAGAGTTTAGCTCCAACTTGCCTGAACACACCTTCCCGAATGTTTCTATGCGTAGTTAAGAGCTTGATTTGCTGGTTCAGGTGTGTTTCATTTTTGCTTAGAGCTGAACTGTACAGGACATTGGCTCTGCAGGAGCAGGGCTGGAGAAAGTTTGTGTTTGAAGTCCCCCTAATATAAAAATTTAAAGGCACACTGAAGAATGTTGGAACGCTCAGCATTATTCAGTGTGGTGACATAATTTCAAATGAAACAGGAAGACCGGGCAATTTATCAAATAGCCCTCTCCCTTTTTCAAAATAGCCAATAGTGTTTTGTTTATGTTACAGCTCGGCCAGAGCTGTTAGACTCTGTAAAACCTTATGATCTCTAATAGTCAGCTGCAAATATGACTTGACCCCAATAAAATTCTAACAAAAGGTTTCTCAGTGGTATACAGTAGTATCAGATGTACTTAAAAACATACTAAAAGTTTACCAAAGTTTGACTTCAAGAAGGGCCCCATTTTCAAAATGGCGGCCGTCAGGTCCTTAAAATGACCATTACTCCTTTCTATTCCTCCTAGACCAGGAATACCGGCGCCTGATACATGTTTTGGCCATGTAATATTCTAATTAGCATATTTGCATGATAGATAAGTGATTGCAAGTACAATTATATATTAAAGCAATAGGTCACACGTATATTTATGCGAAAATAAGTAAAATTTCCCTCAAGTAATTGCATATTTGTCAATTCGTTTTGCCTAGTGTTGGTTTCTGTGGTTCATAACCATTCTTTTGATTCCAGTAAAGAATAAATTCATTAGAACTGTGTGGTACTGTAAAATTAGTATAAACAGGGCTGCCACGTGAAGGCTCAGTACCGCTAACCCCTTTTATTTTTTTGGTTTTTATTTTTGTATATATTTTTTTAATATATTTTATAATGCGTTTTGTTTTGGGTTTTTTGCCTTTTTTTTTATACTTTCCTTACTTATACATATCTTTTTCTATTTTCTTCAGTTGTTTCCTCTTATTCTGGTTTATTTTTTAGACGTTTTTGCACTGTGTCCTTCACTAGATTTACCACTAGTACCATCAGTACTCTTTCCGCCAAACAACACTGCCATTGCCTTGGTCCCATGGTCCTCTATGACATTCCTTGCTTGATGTGGGAGCAGAAACACATTTGCACAGGACTGGATGGTTGATTCACCATTCACAAGTTTCTGGCGGCAAATATTGGCAGACAGTCCAACATTGCACGCAAGTGCATCTTCCAAGATCCCGTACGATCTGCTTTGATCAGAGCTCGGGCTGTCTGCAGCATCTTCTGATAGTTTACCCACAGCCGGCTGGTTTTTGACCTTGTGCTAAGGTCTGCCCTCTTCGTGTCCACCTTTTCCTTGATTTGGTTCAACATATCTGATGCTGCAGCACTCTCCAAAGTTGTTTTTTTCATCACCATGGATGAATACATCTCACCAGCTTGGTTCACCAATGACTCAAACTGTGAGTCATCCTCCTGCAGCTCTGACACAACCAGGTGATAGAAACATCTGTCCACCAGCAAATGTCCACGAAAAGCTCTTTGCACTGACTTTCCAGTCATCATGTGCTGGACGGCATTTGATCCATAGACAACTGCTGCTTTCCAGTACAGTGGCTGATCAAACGTAATAATGGGTGGAGCATTGTGTTTGATAGCCAGGTCACAAACAAAATCCAAAGTGGACAAAATAAATGTTTTGTCTCCAGAGTACAGGTCAATCATTGGCAGGAACACAACTGATGATTGGCCTGGATGTTCTAGTTCTTGATGAATGATATGCATCATTCCCTGCCACCCTGGGGTTTGTTGTTTGAAGTTCAGTGAGAGCTCCCACAGGACATCAACTGTTCTGTCACAGCTGATCAGTGCTGGGAGGTCGTTGAACACGATGGATTTGGTGCACATGTTTCGCAAAGCAATATTCAATGACTGGGATTTTACTTTGCACTGCAAAATCTAGATTGGTAATGTGTCTCCTTGGAATGATATGGTCCTTTTTTCGCCCTGAAGTGATTGCTGCTATGGTTCCCATTCCATGGAAAGTCCCCTTACCATCAATAGTAAGGATGTTGTGGTCAACATTGTCCCCAGCAAAAAGAAGTGCCATGTCCAGCACATCTATGTCATCCGCTAACATATCTGGGGCAACTGAATCTGCTGCATTCTTTTTAAAACGCAAAACTTCCTTGTATGATGAAGCAAATCCCAGTCCATGAAGGGTATCCACCAGAAATTGTGACCAATACATATGATGTGCCTGTACTGCAAGACCAAGTTGTAATGGAGCTACCACAGCACGTGGTCATTCTGCCTGCACAATTGCCTGTCCAATTCCTGCAACCTTTCGGCTTGTCTCCTTACCCACAAAAAGACCATTCAAAAGTGTATGGAGAGTCTCAGGAACAAATAAAAGGGCAGAGTCAAGCTCAAGTGAGTTTGTGCTCGGATACTGATCCGTAACAGATGTGACATTGGTCTTGATATCACTTTTGATCAATCGCGCAGCTGTTTGAATGATTGCTCGTTTCTGGGATTCCTCATCCTTTTCTTGTTCACTGAAATAAGAGTGTAGTATTTGTGATGTCTTCTCTCTCATTGTCACTATGTCATGGAGGCCTTCCCCTTCAATGAAATGTACATTGTCCTGGTACTGTTCTCTCAGTTTTCTCTTGAGGTATTGATTTCCATATGGTTCAGAATCTGGGTTTGTCAGAGATTCTTTCATTTTGTCTTGAAGATGTGTAATTGTCAACTGTTCCTCGTCATTACTCTCGAGGTAAGAGCAAACTTTCATGAATGCCTGCTCCTGATCTTCATTTTTGGGCCGGCCAGACTTTCTGCGCTTTGCCTCTGGGTCTTTCTGGAACTGTATTGGTATGTTATATCCGTTACGAAAACTACTACTGCATAAGTGGTGGTAAACACAGTCTGCAGCATGTAGATCACGGCCATAATACTCAATCCTGCCTTTTACAGTGAAAGCCCATTGATCTGCATGATTGTCACAGCACTCAAGAATGGACTCTGCGAGTGTATCAGTCTTAACAGTACTTGTGTCTTTACTTCCATGTGTTATCGTAGTCCCACAGAAAAGACAATCAGTTTGGCTGTTGAACGGACCAGTTGCTACTTTGGCACTTCTTTTTGGTGGCTCAGCTTTATTCCCTTATTGGATTTTAATGTATTTTTTATTTATATACTTCTGTGGACATTTTGAGTGTACTATTTCACCAGCGGAAATGTGTAAGTCATCGCCTCTTTGTACACTTGCATTGCTGATTCCATCAGCTCCCTTGTGATGAACCTCAACCACATCAGAGCCATCTCTTAAGTTTTTACTGCAAATGGGGCAAGTTTCTTGGTTTACAACAACATGACTCATGGTCAAAATTACATTTGGGTGCAATCTTGGTGGGGGGGGGTATTTTAAGTAGTTAAGGATGAATTTAGTTATCGCAAAATGGTATACACTTTGCTGCCAACAACATTTAAATGAGGCAAGTAATATCAAATGTCAGTATTCTCTTCCACCATCTTCTGAATTGTTGAAAATTGTGAATTTAGTTTTGTTGGGTTTAGTATAATGCCACCTTTATACTCAGAACATCAATAGAAGATGCATTACATATGTATTACCTTAGTCAAATTAAAATGAGTGACCATTTTAGAGGGTTCACACACAGGCCTCTGTTTTGGGCTTATTCAGAGTTGTTTATGATCAAAGCTGTACAACTCTAATTTAAGTTACGTTTAGGTGCAATAACTTTTACATTGAATATCACGTCTGTGTTTTAGCAAAAAAAGGGTGTGTGTCCAAAAACATGTACTGAGTAGGAGTTACATGACATAGGCTAAATCGTTTACATCACTGGTTCACCCCAAACAAAGATAGAATCTTACAGTAATCTCACAAAATTATGTATTCCATAAGTATGTAATCATGTCAGTGCAATTTAGACAAGTCCAATGGATTCATAGACCCAGAAAACATGGGGTTAGACACCTAGATTACTTGGCCAGGTCAAATAATGAAGGAGTTAGGATATTTTAAGGGCTTCCTGCCCATCTTGGACGCCATCTTGAAAATTACACCTTTCTAGTGGTCAAACTTTGGTAAACTTTTAGTATGTTATTAAGGACACCTAATACTACAAAAAACAGCTGAGAAACCATTTGTTAGAATTTTTTTAGGGTTAGGTGTTTTTTTTTTTTCATATATGCAGCCGTCTATAGCCATTTCTCCTCATAATGTCCTTTATCGACTAGAATAACACAAGACGTGTCACACGTATTGTTTTGAATGGGAGAAAGTGTAACGCACAATATGGCGGACTAAGTCCCGCCCTCTAAATAAGAGCCAATCGCCGACTGGTAAAGTCATCGCGTCACTGACTTTAAAATGTCGTCTTGTTTTTGTTTTTGTCACTTTTGGTTCAAAACTAAAGTTTTACCAGATCCCGGCAGACATTCCTTCACAGAAATCAAAAAGATAATTGTGGTTAAAAGCAATATGGCGACTGGACGGAGACGATCATAAATAATACTCGTGTTTACAGTGCACACTTCATATCAGGTAAAATAATCGATGCATATGTAATGGTGTGTTGGTTTTATCTAGTACAAATCAGCAAGTTTCTGTTTTATAGGTGAAAAGTCGCCAACTTTCAGCGCACTAGCTAGCTTAAATGTTAAACAAACATACAGGGATAGATGTGTGTGCCATCCTTTGAATGGTCTCTTAAAATAATCCACATTGCTAGCCATAATCATAGTTAGCCCAGCGTTAGGTTACATTAGAGTCTACGCTGAAGCTGTGACTGAAATCGGTCATTTGTTCACACATTTACTAGTTCTACATGGTGAATGGCACATAGTGCACTATATAGAGAATAGGGAACGATTCAGACAGTGTAAATATGCTTTCATTAACGCGAATGAAGTTTGTTTTCACGTTAGTGTCACATGAACTGCTGCAGTGCACCATAGTCTGCTCCGGTCCAGAGACACGAGAGCACAGAGCGGATCATATCCGCGAGTCCGCTCAGACCACAAAAGGTATCAGACCCACCTGAATTCCGCACAGAATGCTGTATATCAAAGTCCGTTTAAGGCAAGTCATTTCATTCGGCGGCCATCTTTGAAACGCCTCTGGGCATCATGCCGCTCCAAAGCTGTTTGCCAAGCTTTCGATTTAATTTCATATTTGAAATCACCAATGAAATCTGACAACAACTGTCTCTGTGGGGGGTCTTTCCTGGGGGGCGGGGCTTAGCTGGAGGCAAAAAGAGACGCTGGACTCAATGTTGACAAGCGTAAGCTAGCATGTTTTAGGAGGGATTTATTAAACATAGATGCAGAAGAAGGTTCAGAACTGTCCGAGTATGTACAGTCACCAAACAATCACATAAACGCCTTAATAAGCAAATGTTACTCAGCTCTTTTTACAAACAACATTGAGCGCACTGTAGGCTAATTACAATCTCTGACGATATCAAGCATTCTGTCACGTCGCAATCCCTCGCGCAGCATCGAATCCGCACTGCGGTCAAGCCAGCCGCCACCCAGAAATGAGCGGTCAATCTAGCCGCCCCTATATTTCGCGGTCCGCGCATACACTTGGTATTACGATAAGACTGACTGTTAACCGATCTGAACGTGATTTCACATTCATTCATTTATTCAGTCAGTTAGTCAGTCAATAAAAATAACTAAAAAAAAAAATATTTCACAGCTCAATTTCACCTGAAAATGATAGTAAACCTCAAAGCCTGACATTGTATGCTGCTGAATTCCAAAATTAAAGCCCTCCAACACTCATACGCTGTTTTGTCCATACATTGTGAAACTGAATACATTTCACAGAACTATTTTACCTCGTGTGGAGAGGACACCTTATCACAGTGTTAACGGCACCGTTTCAAGACATTCTGATGTTGCATTCCAAAATAAGAGCCCCCCAAAACTCATGTTTCTGCAGTTTTGCTCATATTTTCAGAAATTCATAAAAAATAAAATCCTAGTTTCCACAGACCAATTTCACCTCAGCTGGAGAGGACACCTTGTCACAGTGTCAACTGCACCGTTTCAAGACATTCTGATGTTGCATTCCAAAATAAGAGCCCCCAAAACTCATGTTTCTGCTGTTTTGCTCATATTTTCAGAAATTCATAAAAAATAAAATCCTAGTTTCCACAGACCAATTTCGACTCAGCTGGAGAGGACACCTTCTCACAGTGTCAACTGCACCGTTTCAAGACATTCTGATGTTGCATTCCAAAATAAGAGCCCCCCAAATCTCATGTTTCTGCTGTTTTGCTCATATTTTCAGAAATTCATAAAAAATAAAATCCTAGTTTCCACAGACTAATTTCACCTCAGGTGGAGAGGACACATTCTCACAGTGTCAACTGCACCGTTTCAGGACATTCTGATGTGGCATTCTAAAATAAGAGCCCCCCAAAAACTCATGTTTCTGCTGTTTTGCTCATATTTTCAGAAATTCATAAAAAATAAAATCCTAGTTTCCACAGACTAATTTCACCTCAGCTGGAGAGGACACATTCTCATAGTGTCAACTGCACCGTTTCAAGACATTCTGATGTTGCATTCCAAAATAAGAGCCCCCCGAACTTCATATCTATGTGCTGTTTTGACTATACGTTCAGAAAATCATAAAAATAAAAGTCCTAGTTTCCACAAAACAAATTCACCTAAGATGGAGAATACACCTTCTCATAGTGTCACCTACATCGTTTCAGGACATTCTGATGTTGTGTCCCAAAATAAAAGCCCCCCAAACTTCATATCTATGCGCTGTTTTGTCTATACATTCAGAAAATCATAAAAATAAAAGTCCTAGTTTCCACAAACCAAATTCACCTCAGGTGGACAGTACACCTTGTCACGGTGTCAACTACACAGTTTCAGGACATTCTGATGTTGTATTCCAAAATAAGAGCCCCCCAAACTTCATATCCATGCGCTGTTTTGTCTGTACATTCAGAAAATCATAAAAATAAAAATCTTAGTTTCCACAGACTAATTTCACCTCAGGTGGACAGTACACCTTCTCATAGTGTCAACTACACTGTTTCAGGACATTCTGATGTTGTATTCCAAAATAAGAGCCCCCCCAAAACTCATGTCAGCTGTTTTGACTATACATTTAGAAAATCATAAAAATAAAAGTTCTAGTTTCCACAAACCAAATTCACCTCAGATGCACAGTACACCTGCTCATAGTGTCAACTACACCATTTTAGGACATTCTGATGTTGTATTCTAAAATAAAAGCCCCCCAAACTTCATATCTATGTGCTATTTTGTCTATACATTCAGAAAATCATAAAAAGAAAAGTCCTAGTTCCCACAAAACAAATTCACCTAAGATGGAGAATACACCTTCTCATAGTGTCACCTACATCGTTTCAGGACATTCTGATGTTGTATTCCAAAATTAGAGCCCCTCAAACTTCATACACAGTTTGGAATACAACGTCAGAATGTACTGTAACGGTGTATTTGACACTGTGATAAGGTGTACACCCCATCTGACATTAAATTGTTCTGTGGAAACTAGGACTTTTCTTTTAAATGATTTTCTGAATGTATAGACAAAGTGTATATATGAGATTTTGGGGGGCTCCTATTTTGGAATACAACATCAGAATGTCCTGAAACAGTGTAGCTGAAACTGTGAGAAGGTGTACTCTCCAGCTGAGGTGCAATTGATTTGTGGAAACTAGAAACTTTTATTTTTATGATTTTCTGAATGTATAGACAAAACAGCCGAAACATGAGTTTTGGGGGGCTCTTATTTTGGAATGCAACATAAGAATGTCTTGAAACGGTGCATTTGAAACTGTGAGAATGTGTCCTCTCCACCTGAGGTGAAATTAGTCTGTGGAAACTAGGATTTTATTTTTTATGAATTTCTGAAAATATGAGCAAAACAGCAGAAACATGAGTTTTGGGGGGCTCTTATTTTGGAATGCCACATCAGAATGTCTTGAAACGGTGCAGTTGACACTGTGACAAAGTGTCCTCTCCAGCTGAGGTGAAATTAGTCTGTGGAAACTAGGATTTTATTTTTTATGAATTTCTGAAAATATGAACAAAACAGCACAAACATGAGTTTTGGGGGGCTCTTATTTTGGAATCCAACATCAGAATATCCTGCTGAAACGGTGCCGTTAACACTGTGATAATGTGTCCTCTCCACACGAGGTAAAATAGTTCTGTGAAATGTATTCAGTTTCACAATGTATGGACAAAACAGCGTATGGGTGTTGGAGGGCTTTAATTTTGGAATTCAGCAGCATACAATGTCAGGCTTTGAGGTTTACTATCATTTTCAGGTGAAATTGAGCTGTGAAATATTTCTTTTTTAGTTATTTTTATTGACTGACTAACTGACTGAATAAATTAATGAATGTGAAATCACCTTCAGGGTAGCGTTTCCCAAAGCGAACTATGGTCGCAAGTTCCGTCGTTACCAATAGAGTTCAATGGGAATTACGACCATGGTTCACCAACGATGCTTTCGGGAAACTCACCCCAGATCGGTTCACAGACAGTCTTACCGTAATACCAAGTGTATGCGCGGACCGCGAAATATAGGGGCGGCTAGATTGACCGCTCATTTCTGGGTGGCGGCTGGCTTGACCGCAGTGAATCACTGAGCGCGCGCAGAGTTGGGCTCATCCAGCCGCGGGTGCGCTGATGCGGTTATTTTACTGATTTAAAATACATCAAACAAACACATCGAATTCACAGTTCAGTCTTCTGAAATTGTAGGTTTTGCTTGTCAAGTACTTTACTACAGAGCAAACAGGAAGGCTGCCCATCTCGCTCATTAGGCCTAACAGCAAACTGATTCTTCTATTCTTCTTACCTTTGCTGCTGATGCTGCGACTCTTCTTGTGTCGTGTCATTTTATCTTCCACATTTAGCTTTTCTCCTTTAATAACAAATTTGACCATTTTGAGGCTTAAATTTACAAAATTAGCCTAACTACTGTTTGAATTCTTCCAAAGCGCGCACTTGTGTTTGTTTCGTTAACTGAGTGATTGAGTCATTAGCCTACGTTGCCTGATGTCTGAAAATAATAAATGCTCACCAAAATTATTTTATATGACAAATAAAGCATTATAGCTCATTTATATTTATTTAATTCACTTTAATTTAAATTTTAAAACAAAAATAAATTGTATGCTATTTTTGTTTATTATTATTATTGTGGTCGGCAAATCGCGGGCAGCATTTACATTTGTGACGGGCCGCAGGCTGAGAACCACTGCTCCACACACACCCATTCAAACGCTCGCTGCGTCGCGCGACTCATATCCAATTACATCAAAAGTATATGCTCACTAGATGTCATGGCAACCGAATCACAGAGGAAAACTTTAAATATCTCGCCTTCGCTTTAATTTCGGACCATCTCCAAAAAGACATAAAACAATAAACAAATGATTTTGACATGCGTTTTTCAAAGTAAGAAATCCAGATTTTTAATCCCTTACACACAGTTACTGCTGTTGAAATACGAAATGGAGGCGGGTCCGGAGAAGTGCTGGCGTAGAGTGTAGGAGGGGGCGGGACTTTAGATTCTAGAAAGCATTTGATTGGACAGAAGATTTGACGGGAAACTGAAGTGTGATGTGATGTCATGAAAATCTGTGATCCATTTTAGCAGAAGTGAGAGACTAAGTTTTGAATGCTTATATTTCCTAAATGCGAATTTTGTCATTGATTTGGAACACCATCTTATTCATACTAAAAGCTAAAAAACTTAAATTCTTCTACTAAAATGGATCACAGGTTTTCATAACATCACCACAGGCTTCAGCTTCTCATCAAATCTTCTGTACAATCAAATGCTCTCTAGAATCTTACACCCCACAGTATAAACAGATGCTGAAGCTGCAGCTGAAATCAGTCATTTGTTCACACATTTACAATTTTCTACATGGTGAATGGCACATAGTGCACTATATAGGAGACGGAACGATTCAGACAGCATAAAATGTTTTCCATTGACGCGAATAAAGTCCGTTTTCGTGTCACGTGAACCACCGCAGTGTGAGCACAGTCTGCTCCAGTCCAGGCAGAGACACAAGACCACAGAGCGGATCATACGGGCGAGTCGGCATAGACCACAAAACGTTTGGACACATTTTTGAGTTCTACACATAACGTTATATTTTAAAGCAAAATGGAGGTAGAAACGGTTAGAGATTTCGAGGAAAATTGGGTTTTACGAGATCAACGGATCATGGGCGAAATGCTATTGGCTAAAAAAGGGAGGAGCTTCTAATCTAGATATATATGTCTTCCTGTTTCATTTGAAATTACATCAACACAGTGAATAGCTGCTTTCCAAGGCACTTCAGTGGGTTTTTTAAGCTCTTAGATAACATTTTGTTCCATTTATTAGTTTGATGCCAATCAGAGAACATTTTTGGGCTCTTGTTTATGAAACCTATTTTTAATCTGTGCAATAGACTGAAGTGGCTTTTTGGGGGAGAGGAGTTGCTCTTGCATAATGTATATGGGAGGCCGTTTCAGCATAAAAACGTTCCAGCATTACTCGTCGTAATTATATTTTTACTAGTAACAATTAAATTAAAGAGCTCTATAATTTAATTTGTACTAGTAACAATTACAATTATAGAGCTCTATAATTCAATTTTTACTAGTAACAATTATGATTGTAGAGCTCTCTAATTGAATTATAGAGCTCTGCAATTGTATTCTTACTAGTAACAACTGAATTGTAGAGCTCTATAATTCAGTTTTTACTAGTAACAATTCCCATTAGAGAGCTCTACAATTCATTTATTACTAGTAAGAATTCAATTGCAGAGCTCTGTAATTCAATTGTTACTAGTAATAATCCAATTGCAGAGCTCTACAATTCCACTAGAGAGCTCTCTAATTATGGGAGGCCGTTTCAGCATAAAAACGTTCCAGCATTACTCGTCGTAATTATATTTTTACTAGTAACAATTAAATTAAAGAGCTCTATAATTTAATTTGTACTAGTAACAATTACAATTATAGAGCTCTATAATTCAATTTTTACTAGTAACAATTATGATTGTAGAGCTCTCTAATTGAATTATAGAGCTCTGCAATTGTATTCTTACTAGTAACAACTGAATTGTAGAGCTCTATAATTCAGTTTTTACTAGTAACAATTCCAATTAGAGAGCTCTACAATTCATTTATTACTAGTAAGAATTCAATTGCAGAGCTCTGTAATTCAATTGTTACTAGTAATAATCCAATTGCAGAGCTCTACAATTCCACTAGAGAGCTCTCTAATTCAATTGTTACTAGTAAAAACTGAATTAGAGAGCTCTGTAATTGTAATTGGTACTAGTAAAAACTGAATTAGAGAGCTCTTTAATTCAATTCTTACTAGTAACAATTCTAATTACAGAGCTCTATAATTGTATTATTACTAGTAAAAACTCCTATTCATGAGATGCAAAACAGATTGCAGATTTCCCGCCTACAAAGGTGCGTTTCAAAATAAAAGCCCTGTGGTTCTAAAGTATCCTGAAATATTTTACAGACTTAGGTAAGATATTAATCATGTTCACATTAAAGCAAAATTAAGATGATGCCTGAGATGAAAGCCTATATTTAGTCGTTGTATTCATTCACCTTTGTATATTGGTAAAGCTAAGAGCCAAGAACACTCCATGTCACTGGACATAATATAGGGTGAAATGCCCTAAGCCACCCAAAGTGTTTTGACAAACTTGATATTAAGGAGTATAAATTCATTTTAAATATTTACAGTGTTTAGTATTGTTATGCAATAATAGAATGATTATCGCGGATAATACAAAATAAACACCTCTAGTTGATTATCAATTTGTGTTAATAATAGGCGATTTGGCGTTGGGATGTGTTGTTTTTTAAATCATGTTGTTGAGTGCTCGTTGTCACTGTTATCAGAGGCGCGTGCAACAGGGTTCTATTCGATACGTTGAAATCACAAAAAACAAAATGCACATAAACGTGTCTCTGCTCTTGATATACAATCACTGATGAAAATATTTGGTTTTAATGAGAAAAAAAAAAATTACACATGGCTGGATTAGAACCGGCAACCTCTTGCACCCTAAACGGAGAAATGGCCACTAGTCAACCAAGACATTCAATTATCAGAGGCGGATCGTCGTATTTATTAACTAATATACATACTCTCGAGACTAACGACATTGTGTTATAGCAGATGTAGGAAAACTATCATATTTGAACACATTTATCATTTTAAAATCATATTATTATTATAATAATAATAATACAACATACCCCCCCCCCCATACACATTCTTGTCCCACCCACTTTGTAAAACAAAGTTACGCCACTGACCCCAGTTGAATATACATAAGGCACGATTAGCATAATGATATGTCGCCGAATACAGAGCTCTGTAATGCAATTGTTACTAGTAAGAATTGCTATTGTAGAGCTCTGTAATTCAATTTGTACTAGTAAGATTGCAATTACAGAGCTCTCTAATTCTAATTGTTACTAGCAAGAACTGAATTATGGTATGGGAGGCCGTTTCAGCATAAAAACGTTCCAGCATTACTCGTCGTAATTATATTTTTACTAGTAACAATTAAATTAAAGAGCTCTATAATTTAATTTGTACTAGTAACAATTACAATTATAGAGCTCTATAATTCATTTTTTACTAGTAACAATTATGATTGTAGAGCTCTCTAATTGAATTATAGAGCTCTGCAATTGTATTCTTACTAGTAACAACTGAATTGTAGAGCTCTATAATTCAGTTTTTACTAGTAACAATTCCCATTAGAGAGCTCTACAATTCATTTATTACTAGTAAGAATTCAATTGCAGAGCTCTGTAATTCAATTGTTACTAGTAATAATCCAATTGCAGAGCTCTACAATTCCACTAGAGAGCTCTCTAATTCAATTGTTACTAGTAAAAACTGAATTATAGAGATCTCTAATTGTAATTGTTACTAGTAAAAACTGAATTAGAGAGCTCTTTAATTCAATTCTTACTAATAACAATTCTAATTACAGAGCTCTATAATTGTATTATTACTAGTAAAAACTCCTATTCATGAGATGCAAAACAGATTGCAGATTTCCCGCCTACAAAGGTGCGTTTCAAAATAAAAGCCCTGTAGCGTGGTTCTGAAGTATCCTGAAATATTTTACAGACTTAGGTAACATATTAATCATGTTTACATTAAAGCAAAATTAAGATGATGCCTGAGATGAAAGCCTATATTTAGTCGTTATATTCATTCACCTTTGTATATTGGTAAAGCTAAGAGCCAAGAACACTCCATATCACTGGACATAATATAGGGTGAAATGCCCTATATTTAGTATTGTTATGCAATAATAGAATGATTATCGCGGATATCTAATACAAAATAAACACCTCTAGTTGATTATCAATTTGTGTTAATAATAGGCGATTTGGTGCTGGGATGTGTTGTTTTTGAAATTATGTTGTTGAGTGCTCGTTGTCACTGTTATCAGAGGCGCGTGCAACAGGGTTCACAGCGCTCGTGCACACGGATTAGCAGTTCAATCTATCGCTGTTGCGGAGACTCTCTATTCGATACGTTGAAATCACAAAAAACAAAATACATATAAACGTATCCCTGCTCTTGATATACAATCACTGATGAAAATCTTTGGTTTTAATGAGAAAATTTTTTTTACACATGGTTGGATTAGAAACGGGAACCTCTTGCACCCTATACGGAGAAACTGCCACTAGCCCATCAGGACATTCAATTACTTAGTGCGGATCGTCGTATTTATTAACTAATGTACATACTCTCGAGACTAACGATATTGTATTATAGCAGATGTAGGAAAACTATAATATTTGAACACATTTATAATTTTAATATCATATTATTATTGTAATAATAATACAAAATACACCCACCCATACACATTCTTGTCCCACCCACTTTGTAAAACAAAGTTACGCCACTGACCCCAGTTGAATATGCATAAGGCACGATTAGCATAATGATATGTCGCCGAATACAGAGCTCTGTAATGCAATTGTTACTAGTAAGAATTGCTATTGAAGAGCTCTGTAATTCAATTTGTACTAGTAAGATTGCAATTACAGAGCTCTCTAATTCTAATTGTTACTAGTAAGAACTGAATTATAGAGCTCTGTAACTTAATTCTTACTAGTAACAATTCAATTAGAGAGCTCTGTAATTCAATTATAGAGCTCTCTAATTCAATTGTTACTAGTAACAATTGAATTAGAGAGCTCTATAATTTAATTATTACTAGTAAGAATTGCAATTAGAGAGCTCTACAATTGAAATCTTACTAGTAACAATTTGATTATAGAGCTCTATAATTCAATTACAGAGCTCTCTAATTCAATTGTTACTAGTAACAATTATGATTAGAGAGCTCTGTAATTCAATTGTTACTAGTAACAATTACAATTAGAGAGCTCTCTAATTCAATTGTTACTAGTAACAATTGAATTAGAGAGCTCTGTAATTCAATTATAGAGCTCTGCAATTACACATATCTTTAATGTGTATTTTTACTAGTAATAAATCAATTAGAGAGCTCTGTAATTCAATTGTTACTAGTAAGAATTCAATTAGAGAGCTCTATAATTGTAATTGTTACTAGTAAGAATTCAATTAGAGAGCTCTATAATTGTAATTGTTACTAGTAACAATTCAATTAGAGAGCTCTATAATTGTAATTGTTACTAGTAAAAATTGAATTAGAGAGCTCTATAATTGTAATTGTTACTAGTAACAATTCAATTAGAGAGCTCTATAATCCCAATTGTTACTAGTAACAATTGAATTACAGAGCTCTATAATTAAAAATGAATGGAAGTCAATGGAGACATATGACTAGTAATAAATTAATTGTAGAGCTCTGTAATTGTAATTGTTACTAGTAACAATTCAATTAGAGAGCTCTATAATCATAATTGTTACTAGTAAAAATTGAATTATAGAGCTTGTAGGAGCCAAATGTGTTATTCTCATTATGACCACTGAGTGGCGCTGTGATTATTAGGAATTGTATGTGTGTGTACGTGTATATAAGCAGCCTGCATTGTGTGAGTAAGCAGGTGTGTTTGACCCGGAAGGGCAAACAGGTTTTTGACCGCTTAACCACGCTTGATGTGGTGTTAGGCATCATTATGCTTCAATGGAACCTTTTGCACGATGATAACAAAGGAAAATAAAGCTAAACTTATATGCAAGAAGAAGAATGGTCTCAGCGTTATTTATCAAGAAGGTAACACGTCGTCAACCAAAAGTGAGTCAAACCAACTTCTCCGGGGTCAAACTTCTCAGTAGCCAAAGTATAAGACTTGGCTCCTTCAATTTTAAGTCAAAAACCTATGCTATCGTGTGGGACTTTGTGGAAACCCTCGCAATCGTGTGGGACTTTGTGTGAAACTTCGGCACGTTTGGAAATATCGAAGAGGAAGGAGGACGCGGTGCTAACAGGAGTTGCTGGATTAATGCCTGCGGTAAAGAGTGTTTCTGCCTGCTGTTTGTCATCATTCTAAAGGACATCGCTATGCTGGATTATGCTTTTAAAGTTGTCTACAGAAACATCGCAACAACGGATCATCTAACGGCGCCCAACGAACTGAGGTATGTGTAGCGCTACACTGTTTTATGGCCATTCAGTTGTGTGCACACGTAACAATAATTTGGTCTGATCGCCGACGCGATCAGATGATAAACTTGGTTATTGGTTGTTTTGTTGCAACGAACTTTTGAAACATACTAATTCTTATGGAGACATGCAAAGAAATATCAAATAAAGCTGTGGGTTCTGGTGTGTCAACTGTTAGTAAAACAAACAGTGTGGTTAGCAATGTGGAAGTGCAAACTGAAAAACGTGTGGTTAAGCTTTCATATAAAGCATTAGTTGATAAATTGGATAAGTTGAAAGCTGGTAGAAAAGCCACATTGAATAAGGCTGATAATATAAGAAAATCTTTGCAGGAGTGTGTTAAAAAGGGTGATGTATTACAGGTACAAAGTGTGCTTAAAGAGCTCATTGATGTATGTGATCATGCAAAAAACATTCACAAATCTGTGTTGGGTTTATTGTCACCTGATGAAAGGGAAGAACATGAGACATGGTTTAATGCAAAAATGATGTTTAATGATGAGTGCATTGCTGATACAAATCAATGGGTCATGTGTAATGAAGGAAATGCATTTGAAAGAGAATGTGATGTTATTGATGATGGTGTTGGTCCTAATGACAGTGTGTCTAATATAGAAAGTAAACGTTCAAATAAAAGCAGTATGAGCAATAGTAGAATCAGTACTACATCCTCTACAAGGATAAAAGCAGAAGCAGACAAAGCTGCACTTGTTGCTCGTGTGGCAGCTTTGAAGGTTAGGCATGCTCTTGAGGAGCAGGAGCAGCAGATAAGGAGGAAAAGGGAGCAGCTTGATTTGGAGGCTGAATTGGCTGCATCCACTGCTAAACTGGCTGTTTTGGAAGCTTTTGAACAAAAGAGCGTTTCTCAAGGATCTGCCAGTGTCATGAATTCTGACTTGGAAAAGGAAGGAACTAAAAGGAAGTCTGGTAATGGATTAAATCCTATGGCAACTGAATACAATCCAGGAACAGTGAAAATGGTTCAACAAAGTGTCTGTTCATTACCATCTGGCAAAGTACTTGATGTACGACCTAAAACAAGTGAGAGTCGAATTGATACTTTTACAAGCCAACAGCATGCTTTTCAACAACAACAACAAACAACAGTTGCAAATGGAACTTCACTGTATACAACCTCTCAATCAAGGAACAAAAATGATGACGTCGCTGGTCAGAACATACCTGATGGTATACTTGACATCATGCATAAGCAAAATGAGATTTCAAATGCGTTACTTCAACAACAACGTTCAATGTCATTGCCACCAAGAGATATTCCCACATTTGATGGAGATTCACTTCAATACAGAACTTTTATAAAGGCTTTCGAACAAGGTGTGGAAGAAAAGGCCAATAAAGCAGATTGTTTGTACTATTTAGTGCAATTTACTCGTGGACAACCACAAGATTTGGTGCGTAGCTGTCAACATATGGCTCCAGAACGTGGTTACACAGTAGCAAAGAATCTTTTACAAGAACACTTTGGCAACGAGTATAAAATTGCTACTGCTTATATTGAAAAGGCTCTGGCTTGGAAACCTGTGAAGTCTGAAGATGTAAAGTCACTGCAAGCTTATGCTTTGTTTTTACGTGGCTGTTGTAATGTAATGGAGGAGCTTCAGTATATGCAAGAAATGGATATGCCTGCAAACATGCGAAGTATCATTTCCAAATTGCCATTTAAGCTGAGAGATCAATGGAGAGCAACTGCTTATGACATAATGGAAACATGTAACCGTAGAGCTTGTTTTATTGACTTGGTTACATTCATAGAACGTCATGTTCGAATTCTTTCTGACCCTTTGTTCGGTGATATTCAGGAATCATCATTTGGTGTCACTTGTATGAAAACATTGACCAGATTTAAACAACAGTCTAAAGAAAGAATGAAGGGAAATAACTTTGCTATTACAGTAGCAAACATGGACTCAGTATTGGGATCTGAGAGTTTAAAAACAGACTCTGGGAATGCTGATAAGGATTATTGTCTATACTGTTCTAACAATCACTCATTGGAGGAGTGCGATCAGTTCAGTTCAAAGAAGCATAAGGACAAGATAGACTTTCTGAGGGTAAAAGGAGTTTGCTTTGCATGCTTATGTACTGGACATATGAGCAAGGATTGCAAAGGGCGCCTGAATTGCAAAGTTTGTCATCAAGCTCACCCTACAGTGCTTCATATTAAAAGGCAATCAGCATCTATGAAACAGTTCTCATCTGACAAGTTCGGTTCTTCCAAAGTATGTGGTCATACAGGAGTCGGTAAGGACCAATGTGCATTGTCTATTCTCCCAGTTCAAGTTAAATCCATCAAAGGAAACAAGGTTATACAAACATATGCATTCTTGGATCCGGGTAGTTCAGCTACATTCTGCTCAGAAGAGCTCATGCAGAAACTGAATATTTCGGGTAAACGGGTCACATTTATGCTAAGTACAATGGGGCAACAAGCTATAGTTCCGGCTTACTCATTGTCTGGGTTGGAAGTATCCAGTTTGGATGACAATGATTTCTATCAACTTCCTGAGGTTCTTACTCAGCAGAAAATGCCAGTAAGTACTGACAACTTGATAACATCTGAGGATTTGGCAAAATTCCCATACTTATCAAAGGTGTGCATTCCAAACATAAAAGCAAATGTTGACTTGCTAATTGGTATCAATGCTCCCAAGATATTGGAACCTTGGGAGATAGTCAACAGCTGTGGGACTGGTCCATATGCTGTTAGAACAGTCTTGGGATGGGTTGTTAATGGTCCACTGAATGGAAACGGTGCATCAGGTATGGAGATTTCTACTGCTACAGTGAATAAGATTGCTGTGTGCAAATTGGAGGAAATGTTAATCAGTCAATACAATCATGATTTCAATGAAAGCAATGTGAAGAAAGAAATGTCTAGGGAGGACATCAGGTTTATGGACATTATGGAGAAATCAGCAATTCTTCAAGATGGGAAATATTGTTTAAAATTGCCCTTTAAGACCCAAGAAGTCTATTTGCCTAACAACTTTGCTGTTGCAAAGCAACGGGTACTTGGTTTGAAGAAAAGGTTTTTTAATAACCATGAGTTTCATCAAGAGTATACAGGATACATGAATGATATCATCAGTAAGGGTTACGCAGAACAGATACCTCAAGAACAGCTGCACTGTGAAAATGGGAAAGTATGGTACATCCCTCATCATGGTGTCCATCATCCAAGAAAGGGATCTATTTGTGTGGTGTTTGATTGTGGATCTACATTTCAAGGAACATCTTTGAATAACCAACTTTTACAGGGTCCTAATCTTACCAGCTCTTTGCTCGGAGTTCTCACTCGCTTCAGACAAGAACCTGTAGCCTTTATGGGTGACATTCAGGCTATGTTCCATCAAGTAAAGGTGGCTGAAGAAGATAGGAATTTTCTTCGCTTTCTTTGGTGGCCTAATGGAAACATTTCTGAGAGACTTGAGGAATATAAGATGACTGTACACTTATTTGGAGCTGTTTCTTCTCCAAGTTGTGCAAGTTATGCACTGAGAAAAACAGCGGATGATAATCAGTCTGAGTTTCCAGCTCATGTGATTCAATCTGTCGAGCAAAACTTCTATGTGGATGACTGCTTGAAAAGCTCTGCTACAGAAAGTGAAGCTATAAAGACGATGGAGGCTCTCATTGTTTTGTGTCAGAAAGGGGGATTCATTCTGGAAAAATGGATCAGTAATAGTCGTGCAGTTTTGCACACTGTTCCAGTGAATCAAAGAGCTAAAGACTTGAAAGAATTGGATTTAGACAAAGATCAACTTCCGCTCGAAAGAGCATTGGGCTTACAATGGTGTGTGGAAACTGACTCTTTCAGATACAAGTTGGAGGTAAAACGGCAGTCTTCTACCAGACGTGGTATGCTTTCAATAACCAGCTCTGTGTATGATCCTCTGGGGTTCCTGGCGCCAGTTATGTTGTCTGCTAAGATGATGCAACAAGAACTTTGCAGGAAAGGTTGTGGATGGGATGATGCCATACCACAGGACATATTATGCCAGTGGAAGGAATGGTTGGAGGATTTGAATTTGCTAACTGCATTCTCTGTGGATAGATGTATCAAGCCTAAAGATTTTGGAGAGATTAAGTATGCTCAATTACATCATTTTGCTGATGCTAGTACAAATTGATATGGTACAGTAACATACATCAGAGTGTTGAATTCGGAGAATCACATTCATGTCGCTTTTTTGCTTGGTAAAGCCAGAGTAACACCTTTTGAAGGTTATAACTATTCCTCGTTTGGAATTGACAGCAGCAGTTCTTGCTACCAAGGTAGATACAATGCTGAAAGAGGAACTGAATATTAAGTTGGAAGATTCAGTCTTCTGGACTGACAGTACAGCAGTACTGAAGTATCTTAACAACACGGACAAACGTTTCCATACCTTTGTAGCTAACAGAATTGCAACCATTAGAGAAACAGTCAAACCCTCACAATGGAGACATGTCTGTTCTAAGAATAATCCTGCAGATGATGCTTCAAGAGGCATGAAAGTTGGAACTTTTCTAAAGAACAACAGGTGGCTTGGTGGTCCAGCCTTCTTGTGGTTACAAGAGGAGAATTGGCCTATGGACATATTGAATGTCTCAATTGATTCTGATGATCTAGAGGTCAAACGAGAAACCACAGTAAATGTTATTAGTGTGGATGAAATATCTAATCCCACCGACCAGCTAATTACTTACTTTTCTGAGTGGAGGAGGCTTAGAGTAGCAGTGGCATGGTTCCTCAAGTTGAAAAGAATCTTGTTGAAAAGGATTCGCTTGAGAAAAGAGCAAAAGACTATAAATGATGGACTTCCAATGAACACACAGGATTGCAGTGTACTGTCTAAGTGCTCAAGACTTGTAGCAACAACTAAAGGTTCTGTGTTGACACTGGATGATCTATTGGAAGCTGAGGAAGCCATCGTTCAGTATTGCCAGCAACAAAAATTCAGTGAGGAAATTGCGGCTCTTTTATCTGGGAAAGGTTCAGTGAAACGACAAAGTTCTATTTATCGGTTGGATCCATTTCTGGAGAATGGATTGTTAAGAGTTGGAGGAAGACTGAGTAAAGCAGCAATGCCTGAAGAAGTCAAGCATCCACTTTTACTTGGTAATGATCAACATATTTCCAGGCTTATTTTGAAGCATGTACATGAAAGTCTAGGTCATGGTGGACGAAGTCATACGGTATCAACAGTTCGGAGGAAATTCTGGATTACCAATTCCCATGCATTGGTAAGGAAAATCATTTCTGGATGTGGATTTTGTAGACGCCATAATAGAAGAGCAATTGAACAAAAAATGGCAGACCTTCCAAAGGAGAGAATTCTTCCTGACTTACCGCCATTTACCAACACTGGAGTGGATTACTTCGGACCAGTGGAAGTAAAGAACAGAAGAGTAATCTGTAAAAGGTATGGAGTAATATTCACGTGTATGGCAAGTAGAGCAATTCACCTCGAAGTTGCAAGTTCACTGGAAACAGATGCATGTATTAATGCATTACGACGTTTCATTAGTAGAAGAGGACAAGTGAAACATTTAAGATCTGATAATGGAACTAATTTTGTTGGAGCACAAAGAGAACTGAAGGAAGCATTGGCTAATGTAAATCATGACAAGATTCAAGGAGTATTGTCACAAGTTGAAATTCGTTGGAGCTTTAATCCCCCAGCAGGTTCACACCATGGAGGTGTATGGGAAAGGATGATACGCTCTGTAAAGAAGGTTCTCTGCTCTGTTCTACATCAACAAAGGCTAGACGACGATGGACTTCATACAGTGCTTTGTGAAGTAGAATCCATTTTGAATGATCGACCAATTACCAAACTGTCAGACGATCCTAATGATTTGGAACCTCTCACGCCAAATCATCTTCTTCTTTTGAAAGGGAAACCAGCTTTACCCCCTGGTTTGTTTGAAGTTCATGATCAATATTCAAGAAGACGTTGGCGACAGGTACAATATCTGTCAGATTTATTCTGGAAAAGATGGATTCAGGAATACCTACCTTTACTCCAGGAAAGACAAAAATGGAATCAGAAGAAAAGGAGTTTGAGTGCTGGTGACATTGTTGTAGTTATGGACTCATCAGCTCCTCGTGGTTCTTGGGCTCTTGGCAGGGTTATAGAGGTTTTTCCTGACACAAATGGTCTGGTGCGTTCTGTAAGGTTGCAAACAAAAAGCAGTATTATTGACAGACCAATAACAAAGCTTTGTCTATTATGCGAAGTGTAACTAAGGGTTTACAATTAAATAAGATGGTAATATTTTTGGCTCCTTTATTTTTTGAATTATGATACCATTAACAATTAGGAGTCGGTGTGTAGGAGCCAAATGTGTTATTCTCATTATGACCACTGAGTGGCGCTGTGATTATTAGGAATTGTATATGTGTGTACGTGTATATAAGCAGCCTGCATTGTGTGAGTAAGCAGGTGTGTTTGACCCGGAAGGGCAAACAGGTTTTTGACCGCTTAACCACGCTTGATGTGGTGTTAGGCATCATTATGCTTCAATGGAACCTTTTGCACGATGATAACAAAGGAAAATAAAGCTAAACTTATATGCAAGAAGAAGAATGGTCTCAGCGTTATTTATCAAGAAGGTAACACGTCGTCAACCAAAAGTGAGTCAAACCAACTTCTCCGGGGTCAAACCTCTCAGTAGCCAAAGTATAAGACTTGGCTCCTTCAGAGCTCTATAATCATAATTGTTACTAGTAAAAATTGAATTATAGAGCTCTGTAATTGTAATTGTTACTAGTACAAATATAATTACGACGAGTAACGCTGGAACGTTTTTATGCTGAAACGGCCTTCCATAAATGTAGGCCTATTTATTTATGAGTAAATAAACAAATTACATCAACACGTTCTCACTCCCAACTCGTCACATATGGACGCTTGGTCAGGACCCCTTGGCGGCGTCACATATTAACGCACTGGGTACCCCCTTGGCGTCATTTTTCAACGAGCAGGGCAGTCCGATAGACTTCAATGGAACTCTGAACCGGAGCCTGCGGCGTTGAAATTTGACGTCTTGGGTAAACACACCACAGCCCGTTGTCTGCTGTGGATGGATCGAGACTACAATAAATAAGAATAGATAGGAATAGGCTACAATAAATGATCTATGCAGAGTGTGGTCAAATGGCGGCCCCCATATCATCTTTATCTGGCCACCCAACTGGTTTTTAATGTTAAGAAATCCCTCGCAGTCTGATATTAAAGTGCCCTCTGAGAAAAAGGGGGAGCGTTCACAGAAAATGAACAACGGTGAGTTTAACAACGGTCATCGTGTGTGCGACAGCATTCAGCGGTGAGTTTAACAACGCCCCACTGCAGGTAAAGCATCATTCAGAGGTGAGTTTAACCAAAACAACGCTCAACTGCAGGTAGAACAGCATTCAGAGGTGAGTTTAACAACGCTCCACGGTGCGTGTAGTAAGAAGTTTAAGCGTTTTCTGGTCACAGGGTAAGTGACTAATTAGGGTGCATGCTGGATAATGTATTTTTATAGGACTCTGGTATTGATAAATAAATATGTATATATGCTTGTGTTCGATTAATCAATGTCTTGTTTATTTATTTATTTATTTATTTATTTATTAAAAATCCTCAAAATTAATAACGCTGACGTCATTGTATGGCGCGATCGCGATCCCAAGGTCCATTGCGATTTTTCCACTCGGTAAGTAGAAAAGTTAATTAATAGAGATCGAGACTATTCTTAAATTCACACACTAAAAACTGTAGAATCAGGTCAGGTTGTGTTTAGAACTTTTAGAAGTGTAAGGCAGCAATTTATTAGGACGGTTAATGATAGAAAACGTTTTTATATATATATAAATTACTTGCTGCACCAAATGTGCAGTAGGCTAGCAAAGTTAGCTAATTAAATTCAAGTTGATTTTTTTTCGCATATAATCATGAAGGTGCAATCATGGGGAATACAAGATTTTCAGTACTGATGTGTTTCCAGTTACCTATTTTACATACTCAGACTGCCACTTTAGCCAACATTATAAATGGTCCGGTAAAAAACAGGGTTGCCAGATTAGTTTGTTTTCCAGCCCAGTAATTGTTTAAAATCCACAAATAATCTGACAATAAACGCCTAAATATTATCTATAATAAACAGTAGAAACAAATTCATAACAACAACATTATTGTGTCTCAGTACAATTTCTCAGTTTTCTATTTCTTTCTTTTGTATTAAAATAACAAAATTCCACCTGCCCAAGCCCATTTATTCACACATAGTGTAACCCGAAATCAACCAAATGGGTGGAAAACTGTCCAATCTGGCAACACTGATGAAGAATACTGGTGTAAAGTGTAAGGCACAGGTGTCAAACTCAGTTCCTGGAGGGTCGCAGCCCTGCAGAGTTTAGTTCCAACCCTAAATAAATGCACCTTACTCAGCTAATCAAGTTCTTAAGGCTTATTTAAAAGTTAAAGGTATGTTTGTTGGAGCAGGGCTGCGGCCCTCCAGGAACAGAGTTTGACACCTCTGGTGTAAGGTATTCAATTCTTAATATATTTTTTTTCTCTCTCATCAGGTCTTTCGAATTTGCCTGCTCCTTATTCTAAACCTTGACCACACAGACAAACACACACTCACTCACACACACACACACACACACAATAAAGGCACTTATAAGAGCCACGTCTGTCCTGTTTACCTGTCTGTGCTGTAGTTTACTTGTCAGTCTCTTTTTAGCTCTCTCTAATCTTTATCTCTGTTTTTATCTTTATTTGTTTTATTTGATCATCTCTCCAGTTCTCTTAATAGTTCCTAAAAATCCTCTTTATTGTAACAGTTTGTCCATCTGTTGTTTGTTATATTTCTTGTCTAGTCATGACAAGGCCCAAATTCAGGTCCTGCCCTTCTTGCCAGACTCCCAATCAGGCAAGCAGGAAAACCTGTCATGTCTGCTTTGGAAGCCTGTCCACCAAAAAATAAATAAATGAAAAAGTGGCATCACTGGATGGCCAGTGGGGGAAATCTGTCCTTAAAAGCAGAAATGCTGGGCGTCTAATTGATTCTGCCCGTATTGCAGTAAGTAAAATAGTTCATATTTCATATTTTAGTGTGAAGTAAAACTGAAAGGCCATGTTTTTCACATACTGAATATCATACTAATATGATCTGGCCTTTACAAACATAGTCTTATTTCATACATGGAAGAATCCATCTTTACTTATAAATTTTGCTAAAGAGTTACAAAATTGTATTCTGTGTCAAGTATTAAGTAAGTCATGATGGCAATGGCAGAAACTAGCAGTACCTCTGGCCTTACCTTATATTGATGATCGATTGTATACAGTTCAAGAGTAATGTGTCTTCTAAAATAATCTTAATGAAACGTGTTATGGCTCATTTTATTGCATTGTTTTTCATTAAATAAAATTGCTTTTAACAGTGCTAATGTTTCTAATACTTCAGTGGGTGTTGCTAACTAATGTGTGATAACTGCTTTTGTTCATTTCAGGTGCAGAAACTTGAGGCTGTTGGATACAAGCCAATTTTATTTATTGGGAAACAGGACAAAAGGGCTTCAAATAAGTGGGTGGCAGATATTAGTACACATCTGCACCACACTCCTGTCACCAAAGTTCTTTTGGAGAAGATGCGGAGGGCTTATGAGTTTATCTTAACAAAAGGTAAGAGTAATGTTTTTGTTTAGAAATTATGGTTATTTAAAATACATGTATATTTCTCTGTTACTATGTACAAAGTAAACTTGTATTTTAGCAACCTCCACAGCACAGCAGCCAGAGAGTGTCGCCGGGGAGCAGCCGGAGAGCCAAACCATGGAGCAGCCGGAGAGCGTCGCCGTGGAGCAGCCGGAGAGCCTCACTGCGGAGCAGCCGGAGAGCATCGCCGTGGAGCAGCCGGAGAGCGTCTCCGTGGAGCAGCCGGAGAGCCTCACTGCGGAGTAGCCAGAGAGCCTCACCAAGCAGTCTGAACCCGTATTTGTTCTGAATCTTGTTCCTGTGTCTTCCTTACTCTCTCCAACCTTTCTCTCTCCTCCTTCCTCTGCTACTCCTACAACTGTTTTTCCTTCACTTTCTTCCCCTCCTCCACCTCCACTGCGGCAGAGGAAAAGAAGGTTAAACACCTTTACCGCGTCACACTCTACCACCCCTGTCTCTCCTCCATATCCATCTCCCTCTTCCATTTCCAAGCCTTTGAGTCAGGAGGTGCCACTGGTAAAGAACAGAAGAAAAGGTAACTTTTTGCATGGTACATCTTACTCCACACTATTAATAAATTTGCTCCCAGTCAAAGCTGACTTCATGTAAATTGGATTCATTCAGCTAACCAGGACATTGGTAGCCAGTTCACAGTATTTTGTTATTTACGTAGTTGTTTAACTGTGGTTTAGTGGCCAATGTCCAAGGGTTGAGGGAAACCAATCCAGTACATTTTGCTTGATTGACAAAAACAGGGACAAATTCACTTTGACACAAATGGAAAAGACTGCATATCACCTCACATGTGAAATTATAAATATGGGCTTGTGTGATTCAGCTACAAAGCATGGCATTCATGGCTTAATAAACTTGTCTTTTCATTATTTCAGGTTGTCGAAAATGTAGTAGGCAGAAGGTTTTCCTTTTTGATAAAATAACTAGGGAAACGGATAAATGAGGTAAAATGTCTTATTAGGCCATGTGCTGGACTCAGTGACTGATTCTGACCTTTAAAACCTAATATCCATTGATTGCTTAAACAGTTAAAATAATTATTACTTGTGTTTGTTTATGTCTGTGTAGGGGAAAGCTGAATTGAAAGTTCACTGGTTGCCTTGCACTGTGTGGTAAGTCATGTTTTATTTCCTTTTTAATTCCATTTCAATGCAATGGATTAGTCCATTCCATGACCCAATACAATGTTGGCAAAGTTCAACTGCTGTCTTGCAAGCAGCATGGAAGTTCATGTCAGTGATGTCCAGTGTTGGCAAAGTAATGCATTACAATATTGCATTACTCCCTTAAAAAATGACTAATTGCATTACTTAGTTACTTTTTATTTGCATTACTTTTTCACCTGGGCTTGTTTGTTTGTATTTAATAACAACAAAAAATATATATTTTGGCAAATGTTTAAGGCTCTTTCACACCAAACGTGAAATTAATAAGCCTTAGGCAGAAGGAAATGCATATCCATTCCTGTACAGTGGAGGGCGTAAATGTGAGTAAATGTTCACATTTAGTCTAGATCAGGGGTGGCAAACCCTGGTCCTGGAGAGCCTCAGTCCTGCAGAGTTTAGCTTCAACCCTGATTTAAAAACTCACCTGATGTAGCTTTCTAGCAACCTTACAAACCTTGATTATCTTGTTCAGGTGTGTTTGATTAGGGTTGGAGCTGAACTCTGCAGGACTGTGGCTCTTCATGACCAGGGTTTGCCACCCCTGGTCTAGAACTACAACAACCATCATGTTCACACACCACACACAACACCTCTTTAGCACTTTATTTCTCTCAACTTTAGGACAGGAGAGGTGTCAGTCAATAAATGTGAAAAAGTAACTTGTGTTATTTATTTGAAAAAGTAACTTGGATATTTTGTTATATGCTCCCTGATCTTGGTAGTAAATAATCCTCTGAGGTAGCCTGTAGAGAAACTGGTGTGAGGTCGATGGTCAGTACTCTGATTTAAATAGCGATGAGGTAGAGGCATTGGGAAGAGCTAGATCTGGCAGGCATGCCCTTGAAGCCTCTGGTCTTGCATCCTGAGGATGAGACAGAAAAACAAACAGAAAGGTATTGGTGCAGGTGCCATTCACTTAAAAAAAGAGTTATAGAATGTAAAGTGTGTGTGTGTTCTTGTATACATGGTTGTATACAAGGACACAAATGTGTATAATGACATGGGTATTACAATGTAAACATGGTTTATGAGGACACACTAAACAGTGTTTTTTTGAAATTCAAAAATGCAGACAGTTTCCTGTGATGGGTAGGTTTAAGCCAGGCACACACTGAACAATTGTAAGGCTTATTATGACTGTAATTTGATACTTACGACTGATCATGCCCAAGTGTGTCAAGTCATAGCCAGTTGCGTTTAGTCAGTGTTTACAGTCGCATTTAAATTCCTTGTGTAAGTATTTAAATGTGCTTTAGTCGAAGAAAACTGTCTTTGTGTGTTGAGCTCAGAATGTTTCAGCTAGTAGTTAAGTGTGTCCCTGGCTATAGGGGCAGAATATACAGTTTGCTAATGTAGAATATACAGTTTGTACAGTATAAAAACATTATGCCTATGGAATGTCCCCACAATTCACAAAAACAAACGTGTGTGTGTGTGTGTATAACTGAAATGAGTCTTGAGTTTGGTTGTAAACCTGACTGTCTCTAAATTTGGAATGCTTGGAAGACTATTCCATAGTTTCAGAGACAAATGGGAGAATGATCTACCTCAACTTTATTTAGAATATTATATGAAGATCTTGGAATTCTGTGATTGAAGCGGACACAAGGTATTGTTGGTAATGAGGAACTGGAACATCCAGTGCTTTTCAAGTAATTAATATCATTTTAAATTAGTTGACAAGCAGCCAATGTATTGACAATAAAATGGTGCTGATGTGATCATATTTTCTGCTTCTAGTAAGTGGTCTAGCGGCTACATTTTGAACTAGCTGAACTAGCAGCATGTGTCATATTTTAGCAAAAGTTCTAAGATGGACAATCCTGTTGTACATGTGCTGGAAATGTGATTTTCAAAGGACAGATTGCAGTCGAGCATAAGATCTGTGTTCTAAACTGTTCTGGATGACTTAACAATACATCCACTGAGAGGCAAATTAATCACCTTGCTTTTGGAGGTTTTTTGGACCAATAATTAATACTTCTGTTTTGCCAGAATTTCTTAAATAGGATGATGCTGGAATTTGTTTGCATTAAAGATGAGAGCAGTGACAGCAGTGATAATAAAATGCATGAGGAAGATCAGAGACAGAGAAGAGCAGTAATAAATATTAGTGAAGAGGAGAATAATGTAGAAAGGCAATGGGATCAAGATGCAGCCACTACCCTTATCCCGAGTCTGTAGTACTGCAAAATCTGCTTGGAACACAATATGATAACATGCTGAAATTTCTAAACTTATTCTGCTTCTGCAAGTCAGATATAGCCACTTTTCAACTAATCCAATAGTGTTTTTACTCCTAACAAATATGAGATTTTCCTCAACCCACTAATATAACTTAATCCCTCAGTTTATCAGAAACATTTTGAAATCACTAAATTTGAAAGTACATGGCTTTCAGTGTACAGAAACTGTATGGAAACATGTAATATTAAAAGTAACTAGTAACACTAGTAATTAAAGCTGCCAGACCGTGTACTTGACTAAAAAGTACAATATTTAAATCTGAGATGTAATGTTGTAGAAGTATAAAACTGTGTAAAATGAAAATATGCCAGTTAAGTCCTATTACCTCAAATTTGTATTTTAAATTACTAAGTACTTTGTAAAGTAAATTACTGAGTAAATGTGCAGTTACATTCCACCACTTGGGTTATCCAGGATTAATGCTGCTTTAACAAGCATCGTTAAATGTCATCTCTTTAATTTAAACATGACAGTGATCTTGATTTTTGCTCTGTGTTCTAATGACATTATGTACATTTATGATGTTTTACAGTGGCAAAACCTGGGATGACACATGGGAGCCTGCGAGTGAATTCCAAAACATTGTGCCAAAGTCCCCACATCCCAACCAGCTTTCAGCATGACAACATCACCATAAACACCTGGACTCATCAATCACCCTTCAATGCAGTTTATTTTTGAGTGTTTTTGCTGTTCTTCAGTAAAGTTTTTGCACAGTAACCAGTCTCTTTTAGCGTTTATTTTCTTACAGTTGTCTTTTTAAAAACTTTTTGCTTTTGTCATGAACTGCTTAACAGTTAACAGTGTACCTTGCGAGATCATAAGTTTGTTGTCTGTGAGCATAAGCTCATAAATACCAAAAAATACTCCAAAAGCTACTAAAATGTCACTCAAATGTTGCAGTCATATATTAGATGTGAATTACTTTATTATTTATAATCATAATTGTAATTACCAATTTGTTTTCCTTGCATTTAGTTTAGTTTTTGGCTTATTTAAAGGGAAGAAAATAACATGTTTCCTGATGGCAGACTTGCATCTCCTGGACAGAGACAGAGAGAGAAAGGCTTTAAAAAGATTTTTATTTAAAGCCTGTTGGGTCACAAGTATTTTATGTTTAATAGATTAATTTGTCTCTGTTAAAAATTACTGCATGCTAGAATAACTATCACAGTCATTTTCTTTTTGTAATAAAAAATTAAATATTTTGATATATTGTATTATTTATTTCACATACAGTGCACAGCTGCAACAATTAAGTTGGCTTAAAAAAGCCAACTTACTGAAATGCTTATTAAACTTATTATTAATGGTGCTTGCCAAAGGCAAAGCTCCATTCTTATTCTCCTGCATACTTATTCTTCTTCTTCCACTTTTTTTTCTGCGCACTACTCCTCCCGCAGCGTTTGTCCTAGACCCATGAATGAGGTGTCAAATCGACCGGCTCATTGAGGACAGGTGTGCTATGACTTTTATAAGCGATCAGACCAACGATGTTCGCACAGCGGACGAAAAAGCGGCCAAAAAAGTCCCATTGACTTACATTGAAAAATTCAAATTCACGAACATTCCGTCTCTCTCAACTGTCACTTTCTCACACACACTCACACATACAGGCCCTTAAAAGCCTTTCTCTCTCAGACACAGACACTCATTTTCTTCCACTTTTATTTCTGCGCGCTACTCCTCCCACAGCGTTTGTCCTAGACCCATGAATGAGGTGTCAAATCGACCGGCTCATTGAGGAGATATGTGTTATGATTTTTATAAGCGATCGGACCAACGATGTTCACACAGGGGGGCGAAAAAGCGGCCAAAAAAGTCCCATTGACTTTCAATGGCGGAATCTTCAGAAATTTGAATTTCAACTGTCACTTTCTCACACACACTCACACACGCAGGCCCTTAAAAGCCTTTCTGTCTCAGACACTCATTTTCTTCCACTTTTATTTCTGTGCGCTACTCCTCCCGCAGCGTTTGTCCTAGACCCATGAATGAGGTGTCAAATCGATCGGCTCATTGAGGAGAGCTGTGCTATGACTTTTATAAGCGATCGGGTGTACGATGTTCGTCAGGCGGGCGAAAAAGTAGCGAAAAAAATCCCATAGACTTTGCATTGCGACAAACTTTGACGAGTCATTGTTCCGAGCGAGAATTTCATAGAAACATGTGGGTTACCACGTTTGAAGAGGCTGGCAAGCTCTGTCAGCCCATACCTCAATATGGGGTGTAAGTTGTACCCCTGGGGCGCAAGAGCTGCCCAAAATTGCCCCATAGACATACTATGGTGAAGCCGTGCCCATGAACCAGGAAGTACTGTGTTTTTCCTACTATGGGAAATTACATAGGGATTTTGTATTGAACATAACTCTGGATTGCAGTGTCATAGAGACAAGGGGTGGGCTCATTTTACTCAGGCAACCAATCAGTCTCTCCGGATCATTGTGAAGCTATCAAGCCACGCCCTAGCAACCATATAGAGCACCTTAGTAACATGCTCCATAGACTTCCATTGAACAAGATCAAAGGAATATCTTTGGATAGGAGTGTCGTACAAACATGAGGGTGGGCTCATTTGACTCGGGGCAGCAAACTGCCAATCACAAATCACCTTAAAGACATCATAGCCACGCCTTAGCAACCATTTAGAGCACCCTAGCAACCCAAAGCATAGGCAGATATCTTCAAATCTGAATATCATAGAGGCATAGGGGTTGGTTTATAGCATTCATACTGGCAAGCAGCCTTTGGTTTATCATTACTGGCAGCTGCCAAGCCACTCCCTAGCAACCAAACAGAGTACCTTAGCAACCGTTTAGCAATATCTATATCTCTGCATCAGAGCATCATAGAGACATGGCGGTTGGCTCTTTTGACTCATGCTAGCAAACTGGACTTCCAACATGCTACACATGCTAGCAGTTAATAGCTACATGCTAATAGTGATTAGCTAAGTGCTAAAGTGGGCTGAGAACACGCCAGGAACTCTATAGAAACTCCACAGTAACTATCTGTGACAACTACCAACCACCTAGCAACACCCTAGCAACCACCCAGGTTACCATAGCAACCGCCTAGCAACCACCCAGAACACCATAGCAACTGCCTAGCAACACCTTAGCAACCACCCCAAGTACCTTAGCAACCGCCTAGCAACCGAGTGTCGAATTTTGCCACTGCAAGCACCATTCACATTTTCTTCAGGAAATGTACATTCTAGTTAAGTTGGCTTGAAAAAGCCAACTTACTGATCTACTACTTAAGCTTATTATTAGGGCTGGGTATCGTTCAAAAATTTTCGATACCGAGACGATACCGATACCTTGACTTTGATACCGACACCTAAACGATAACTTTTTCGATACCAATTTTATAAAAAAAGCTTAAGCTTAAACAAGATTACATAACCTCAAAAAAAATCTTTGGTTTTATATTTTAACTTTGTTGACTTTTTTTCAGACTCAAAGACACATCTCCTGAGCCACTGCGGGGAATAAAAAAAGCACAAATTAACAAAATTTACCCAATACAATAAATCAGTGCAAAGTTTTAATAAAGTTTAGTTTTCAGTGCAAAAATTCAGTATGTGAGGCTCTTTTTAAATCACTCAGCAATTGTTCTTCTTCAAAAAATTAATTATTATTAACAAGATCAAAGCGGAAGTAAGTGACGCAAGTTCGTTGCGTCTTACCGTGAAATAAGAGTTCTGTGTCTTTATTAAAATCAACACATTAATGATTCATCTCTCATCCACCCGCAATTAATTTGAATGTTATTTTTTTTTAATAACTTGGCCCGACCCGCAGATTATCCGCAGTATCAGGAGGACGCTGATACCCCTTTTTCAGCAGAATTGTTCGCGTTCTGGAACCAGAGGCAGAGCCTGTGCTCGTGCAGGCGAACGAGCCTGTCATGAACCGGTCGCGTGTTTCCATAGAATTGAGCGAAGAACGCTGATGTAAAGCTGCTGTGTGTTGTACCTGTCCATAACTAGACTACAAAAACATTGCGCGTTCCGCTGTTTCTGCAGGCAGTGCGACACTTTTGTTTTCTGTTAACAGCATCTGTAGTGAACCGGCTGCTCACATAAACAGCCGTTTCTCACCCGTCCATTCGGAGATAAACGGAAAACGAAACCGTTGATTCACTCGCCCTCTCGCACATAGGGTCTCTCTCGCGCGTATAGTTTTATATAGTTAGATATAAATAATAATGTAGCGCAACGTTACTTGCTCCTCAACGAGACAGCGAAAGCATTTCTCCGCCCCTCTACTCGGCTCCATTCTGAGGTACCGAAATTTGGTACCGAATGACAAGACACTTTTCGATACTCGATAGTATCGAAGCAGTTCGATCGGTACCTAAAAAGTGTCGAGTTCGGTACCCAGCCCTACTTATTAAGTTGGCTTGAAAAAGCCAACTTACTGTAATCCTATTTAAACTTATTATTATTATTAATGGTGCTTGCCAAAGGCAAAGCTCCATTCTTATTCTTCTGCATACTTATTATTATAATTAATGGTGCTTGCCAAAGGCAAAGCTCCATTCTTATTCTCCTGCATACTTATTATTCTTCTTCTTCCACTTTTTTTCTGCGCGCTACTCCTCCCGCAGTTTTTGTCCTAGACCCATGAATGAGGTGTCAAATCGACCGGCTCATTGAGGAGAGGTGTGCTATGACTTTTATAAGCGCTCGGGTGTACGATGTTCGTCCGGCGGGCGAAAAAGTAGCGAAAAAAATCCCATAGACTTAACATTGGAACGAACTTTGATAAGTCATAACTCTGGATCACAATGTCATGGAGAGAAGGGGGTGGTCTCATTTTACTCAGGCAACCAATCAGTCTCTCAGGAAAACTTTGAAGATATCAAGCCACGCCCTAGCAACCATATAGAGCACCTTAGTAACAAGCTTCATAGACTTCCATTGAAAAAGATCAAATGAATACCTTTGGATAGAAGTGTCGTACAAACAAGAGGTTGGGCTCATTTGACTCGAGGCAGCAAACCGCCAATCAAAAATCACCTTAAAGACATCATAGCCACGCCTTAGCAACCATTTAGAGCACCCTAGCAACCCAAAGCATAGGCAGATATCTTCAAATCTGAATATCATAGAGGCATGGGGGTTGGTTTATATCATTCTTACTGGCAAGCAGCCTTTGGAGTATCATCATTGGTAGCTTCCAAGCCACTCCCTAGCAACCAAACAGAGTACCCTAGCAACCGTTTTGCAAGATCTATATCTCTGCATCAGAACATCGTAAAGACATGGGTGTTGGTTTATATTGTCAAGCAGCCTTTGGAGTATCATCATTGGTAGCTGCCAAGCCACTCCCTAGCAACCAAACAGAGTACCCTAGCAACAGTTTTGCAGGACCTATATCTCTGCATCAGAACATCGTACAGACATGGTGGTTGGCTTTTTTGACTCATGCTAGCAAATTGGACTTCCAACATGCTACACATGCTAGCAGTGAATAGCTACATGCTAATAGTGATTAGCTTAGGGTTTAAACATGACACAAACTATTAAAAATGTGTTAGCATCATGCTGGTAGCATGCTAATTGTGTTAGCATAATGTTAGTAGCATGCTAATCATGTTAGCATCATGCTAGCAAACATGCTAATCATGTTAACATCTTGTTAAAAACATGCTAGCAACATGGTAATCATGCTAGCATCATGCTACCATTATGCTAATCATGTTAGCATCTTACTGAAAACATGGTAGCAGCATGCTAAGGGTGTTAGCATCATGTTAACAACATGCTAATCATGTTAGCATCTTGTTAAAAACATCTTAGCACAACGGTAATTATGTTAGCATCATGCTAATCAAGAGTGCCGAGTTTTGCCACTGCAAGCACCATTCACATTTTCTTCAGGAAATGTACATTCTAGTTAATGGTGCTTGCCAAAGGCAAAGCTCCATTCTTATTCTTCTGCATACTTATTATTAATGGTGCTTGCCAAAGGCAAAGCTCCATTCTTATTCTTCTGCATACTTATTATTCTTCTTCTTCTTCTTCTGGACACAATTTCTGCGCGCTACTCCTCCCGCAGTTTTTGTCATAGACCCATGAATGAGGTGTCAAATCGACCGGCTCATTGAGGACAGGTGTGCTATGACTTTTATAAGCGATCGGGTGTACGATGTTCGTCCGGCGGGCGAAAAAGTAGCGAAAAAAATCCCATAGACTTTGCATTGGGACAAACTTTGATGAGTAATAGCTCCTAACGAGAATTTCATAGAAACATGTGGGTTACCACGTTTGAAGAGCCTGATAGGCTCTCTCAGACCATACCTCAAAATGGGGTGTAAGTTGTACCCCTGGGGCGCAAGAGCTGCCCAAAGTTGCCCCATAGACATACTATGGTGAAGCCGTGCCCATGAACCAGGAAGTACTGTGTTTTTCCTACTATGGGAAATTACATAGGGATTTTGTATTGAACATAACTCTGGATCACAATGTCATAGAGACAAGGGGGTGGGCCCATTTTACTCAGGCAACCAATCAGTCTCTCAGGATCATTGTGAAGCTATCAAGCCACGCCCTAGCAACCATATAGAGCACCATAGCAACAAGTTCCATTGACTTCCATTGAAAAAGGTCAAATGAATATCTTTGGATAGAAGTGTCGTACAAACAAGAGGGTGGGCTCATTTGACTGGAGGCAGCAAACCGCCAATCACAAATCACCTTAAAGACATCATAGCCACGCCTTAGCAACCATTTAAAGCACCCTAGCAACCCAAAGCATAGGCAGATATCTTCAAATCTGAATATCATAGAGGCATGGGGGTTGGTTTATATCATTTATACTGGCAAGCAGCCTTTGGTTTATCATTACTAGCAGCTGCCAAGCCACTCCCTAGCAACCAAACAGAGTACCCTAGCAACCGTTTTGCAAGATCTATATCTCTGCATCAGAACATCATAAAGACATGGGGGTTGGTTTATATTGTCAAGCAGCCTTTGGAGTATCATCATTGGTAGCTGCCAAGCCACTCCTTAGCAACCAAACAGAGTACCCTAGCAACCGTTTAGCAAGATCTATATCTCTGCATCAGAGCATCATAGAGACATGGCGGTTGGCTCTTTTGACTCATGCTAGCAAACTGAACTTCCAACATGCTACACATGCTAGCAGTGAATAGCTACATGCTAATAGTGATTAGCTTAGGGTTTAAACATGACACAAACTAGTAAAAATGTGTTACATCATGCTGGTAACATGCTAATTGTGTTAGCATCATGCTAGTAGCATGCTAATCATGTTAGCATCATGCTAGCAAACATGGTAATTATGTTAGCATCTTGTTAAAAACATGCTAGCAACATGGTAATCATGCTAGCATCATGCTAGCATTATGCTAATCATGTTAGCATGTTGCTAGCATTATGCTAACATGATTAGCATCTTTCTAAAAACATGCTAGCAGCATGCTAAGGGTGTTAGCATTATGCTAGCAACAAATGCTAATCATGTTAGCATGTTGCTAGCATAATGCTAACATGATTAGCATCTTTCTAAAAACATGCTAGCAGCATGCTAAGGGTGTTAGCATAATGCTAGCAACATGCTAATCATGTTAGCATCTTGATAAAAACATCCTAGCAGGACGGTAATTATGTTAGCATCATGCTAATCAAGAGTGCCGAGTTTTGCCACTGCAAGCACCATTCACATTTTCTTCAGGAAATGTACATTCTAGTTAATGGTGCTTGCCAAAGGCAAAGCTCCATTCTTATTCTCCTGCATACTTATTATTAATGGTGCTTGCCAAAGGCAAAGCTCCATTCTTATTCTTCTGCATACTTATTATTCTTCTTCTTCTTCTTCTGGACACAATTTCTGCGCGCTACTCCTCCCGCAGTTTTTGTCATAGACCCATGAATGAGGTGTCAAATCGACCGGCTCATTGAGGACAGGTGTGCTATGACTTTTATAAGCGATCGGGTGTATGATGTTCGTCCGGCGGGCGAAAAAGTAGCGAAAAAAATCCCATAGACTTTGCATTGGGACAAACTTTGATGAGTAATAGCTCCTAACGAGAATTTCATAGAAACATGTGGGTTACCACGTTTGAAGAGCCTGATAGGCTCTCTCAGACCATACCTCAAAATGGGGTGTAAGTTGTACCCCTGGGGCGCAAGAGCTGCCCAAAGTTGCCCCATAGACATACTATGGTGAAGCCGTGCCCATGAACCAGGAAGTACTGTGTTTTTCCTACTATGGGAAATTACATAGGGATTTTGTATTGAACATAACTCTGGATCACAATGTCATAGAGACAAGGGGGTGGGCCCATTTTACTCAGGCAACCAATCAGTGTCTCAGGATCATTGTGAAGCTATCAAGCCACGCCCTAGCAACCATATAGAGCACCATAGCAACAAGTTCCATTGACTTCCATTGAAAAAGATCAAATGAATATCTTTGGATAGAAGTGTCGTACAAACAAGAGGGTGGGCTCATTTGACTGGAGGCAGCAAACCGCCAATCACAAATCACCTTAAAGACATCATAGCCACGCCTTAGCAACCATTTAAAGCACCCTAGCAACCCAAAGCATAGGCAGATATCTTCAAATCTGAATATCATAGAGGCATGGGGGTTGGTTTATATCATTTATACTGGCAAGCAGCCTTTGGTTTATCATTACTAGCAGCTGCCAAGCCACTCCCTAGCAACCAAACAGAGTACCCTAGCAACCGTTTTGCAAGATCTATATCTCTGCATCAGAACATCATAAAGACATGGGGGTTGGTTTATATTGTCAAGCAGCCTTTGGAGTATCATCATTGGTAGCTGCCAAGCCACTCCTTAGCAACCAACCAGAGTACCCTAGCAACCGTTTAGCAAGATCTATATCTCTGCATCAGAGCATCATAGAGACATGGCTGTTGGCTCTTTTGACTCATGCTAGCAAACTGAACTTCCAACATGCTACACATGCTAGCAGTGAATAGCTACATGCTAATAGTGATTAGCTTAGGGTTTAAACATGACACAAACTAGTAAAAATGTGTTACATCATGCTGGTAACATGCTAATTGTGTTAGCATCATGCTAGTAGCATGCTAATCATGTTAGCATCATGCTAGCAAACATGCTAATTATGTTAGCATCTTGTTAAAAACATGCTAGCAACATGGTAATCATGCTAGCATCATGCTAGCATTATGCTAATCATGTTAGCATGTTGCTAGCATTATGCTAACATGATTAGCATCTTTCTAAAAACATGCTAGCAGCATGCTAAGGGTGTTAGCATTATGCTAGCAACAAATGCTAATCATGTTAGCATGTTGCTAGCATAATGCTAACATGATTAGCATCTTTCTAAAAACATGCTAGCAGCATGCTAAGGGTGTTAGCATAATGCTAGCAACATGCTAATCATGTTAGCATCTTGATAAAAACATCCTAGCAGGACGGTAATTATGTTAGCATCATGCTAATCAAGAGTGCCGAGTTTTGCCACTGCAAGCACCATTCACATTTTCTTCAGGAAATGTACATTCTAGTATTGTAATTACTATTCACCTGAACAAAACTTTGGCGCGTAACTCGTCCCGCACCGTTTGTCGTAGACCCACAAATGAGGTGTCAAATCGACCGGCTTATTGTGGAGAGGTGTGCTATGACTTTTCTAAGCGATCGGGTGTACGATGTTCACACAGCGTACGAAAAAACGGCTGAAAAAACTCCCATAGACTTAACATTGGGTCAAAATCTGTGAGATCATATCTTTGGATCAGAAGGTCATAGAGACTTGGGGCTGGGCTCTTTTGATTCGGCCAGCCAATAAGTAGTGACACAGCAACTTCATGGCCACACCCTAGCAACCAATTACAGCACCCTAGCAACCGAGTGGCGAATTTTGCCACTGCAAGCACCATTCTCATTTTCTTCAGGAAATGTACATTCTAGTATTGTAATTACTATTCACCTGAACAAAACTTTGGCGCGTAACTCGTCCCACACCGTTTGTCGTAGACCCACGAATGAGGTGTCAAATCGACCGGCTTATTGAGGAGAGGTGTGCTATGACTTTTCTAAGCGATCGGGTGTACGATGTTCGCACAGCGTACGAAAAAACGGCTGAAAAAACTCCCATAGACTTAACATGGGGGCCAAATCTGTGAGATCATATCTGTGGTTTAGAAGGTCATAGAGACTTGGGGCTGGGCTTTTTTGACTCGGCCTATCAAGCAGCCAATAACTATTGACTTCATAGCCTCACCCTAGCAACCAGGTGCCGAATTTTGCCACTGCAAGCACCATTCACATTTTCTTCAGGAAATGTACATTCTAGTTAATGGTGCTTGCCAAAGGCAAAGCTCCATTCTTATTCTTCTGCATACTTATTATTCTTCTTCTTCTTCTTCTGGACACAATTTCTGCGCGCTACTCCTCCCGCAGTTTTTGTCATAGACCCATGAATGAGGTGTCAAATCGACCGGCTCATTGAGGACAGGTGTGCTATGACTTTTATAAGCGATCGGGTGTACGATGTTCGTCCGGCGGGCGAAAAAGTAGCGAAAAAAATCCCATAGACTTTGCATTGGGACAAACTTTGATGAGTAATAGCTCCTAACGAGAATTTCATAGAAACATGTGGGTTACCACGTTTGAAGAGCCTGATAGGCTCTCTCAGACCATACCTCAAAATGGGGTGTAAGTTGTACCCCTGGGGCGCAAGAGCTGCCCAAAGTTGCCCCATAGACATACTATGGTGAAGCCGTGCCCATGAACCAGGAAGTACTGTGTTTTTCCTACTATGGGAAATTACATAGGGATTTTGTATTGAACATAACTCTGGATCACAATGTCATAGAGACAAGGGGGTGGGCCCATTTTACTCAGGCAACCAATCAGTCTCTCAGGATCATTGTGAAGCTATCAAGCCACGCCCTAGCAACCATATAGAGCACCATAGCAACAAGTTCCATTGACTTCCATTGAAAAAGGTCAAATGAATATCTTTGGATAGAAGTGTCGTACAAACAAGAGGGTGGGCTCATTTGACTGGAGGCAGCAAACCGCCAATCACAAATCACCTTAAAGACATCATAGCCACGCCTTAGCAACCATTTAAAGCACCCTAGCAACCCAAAGCATAGGCAGATATCTTCAAATCTGAATATCATAGAGGCATGGGGGTTGGTTTATATCATTTATACTGGCAAGCAGCCTTTGGTTTATCATTACTAGCAGCTGCCAAGCCACTCCCTAGCAACCAAACAGAGTACCCTAGCAACCGTTTTGCAAGATCTATATCTCTGCATCAGAACATCATAAAGACATGGGGGTTGGTTTATATTGTCAAGCAGCCTTTGGAGTATCATCATTGGTAGCTGCCAAGCCACTCCTTAGCAACCAAACAGAGTACCCTAGCAACCGTTTAGCAAGATCTATATCTCTGCATCAGAGCATCATAGAGACATGGCGGTTGGCTCTTTTGACTCATGCTAGCAAACTGAACTTCCAACATGCTACACATGCTAGCAGTGAATAGCTACATGCTAATAGTGATTAGCTTAGGGTTTAAACATGACACAAACTAGTAAAAATGTGTTACATCATGCTGGTAACATGCTAATTGTGTTAGCATCATGCTAGTAGCATGCTAATCATGTTAGCATCATGCTAGCAAACATGCTAATTATGTTAGCATCTTGTTAAAAACATGCTAGCAACATGGTAATCATGCTAGCATCATGCTAGCATTATGCTAATCATGTTAGCATGTTGCTAGCATTATGCTAACATGATTAGCATCTTTCTAAAAACATGCTAGCAGCATGCTAAGGGTGTTAGCATTATGCTAGCAACAAATGCTAATCATGTTAGCATGTTTCTATAAAAATGCTAACATGATTAGCATCTTTCTAAAAACATGCTAGCAGCATGCTAAGGGTGTTAGCATAATGCTAGCAACATGCTAATCATGTTAGCATCTTGATAAAAACATCCTAGCAGGACGGTAATTATGTTAGCATCATGCTAATCAAGAGTGCCGAGTTTTGCCACTGCAAGCACCATTCACATTTTCTTCAGGAAATGTACATTCTAGTATTGTAATTACTATTCACCTGAACAAAACTTTGGCGCTTAACTCGTCCCGCACCGTTTGTCGTAGACCCACGAATGAAGTGTCAAAGCGACCGGCTTATTGAGGAGAGGTGTGCTATGACTTTTCTAAGCGATCGGGTGTACGATGTTCGCACAGCGTACGAAAAAACGGCTGAAAAAACTCCCATAGACTTAACATGGGGGCCAAATCTGTGAGATCATATCTTTGGTTTAGAAGGTCATAGAGACTTGGGGCTGGGCTCTTTTGACTCAGCCATCCAATAAGTAGTGACACAGCAACTTCATAGCCACGCCCTAGCAACCAATTACAGCACCCTAGCAACCAGGTGGCGAATTTTGCCACTGCAAGCACCATTCACATTTTCTTCAGGAAATGTACATTCTAGTATTGTAATTACTATTCACCTAGACAAAACTTTGGCGTGTAACTCGTCCTGCACCGTTTGTCGTAGACCCACGAATGAGGTGTCAAATCGACCGGCTTATTGAGGAGAGGTGTGCTATGACTTTTCTAAGCGATCGGGTGTACGATGTTCGCACAGTGTACGAAAAAACGGCTGAAAAAACTCCCATAGACTTAACATTGAGGCAAATTCTATGAGATCATATCTTTGGATCAGAAGGTCATAGAGACTTGGGGCTGGGCTCTTTTGATTCGGCCAGCCAATAAGTACTGACACAGCAACTTCATAGCCACGCCCTAGCAACCAATTACAGCACCCTAGCAACCAGTGCCGAATTTTTCCACTGCAAGCACCATTCACATTTTCTTCAGGAAATGTACATTCTAGTTATTATTATTATTATTATTATTATTCCACACAAAATTTTGGCGCGCTACTCCTCCCGCAGCTTTTGTCCTAGACCCATGAATGAGGTGTCAAATCGACCGGCTTATTGAGGAGAGGTGTGCTATGACTTTTATAAGCGATCGGGTGTACGATGTTCGTCCGACGGGCGAAAAATCGGGCGAAAAATCCCATAGACTTAACATTGGGACGAACTTTGACAAGTCATAACTCTGGATCACAATGTCATAGAGACAAGGGGGTGGGCTCATTTTACTCAGGCAACCAATCAGTCTATCAAGATAATTTTAAAGCTATCAAGCCACGCCCTAGCAACCATAGAGAGTACCTTAGCAACAAGTTCCATAGACTTCCATTGAAAAAGATCAAAGGAATATCTTTGGATAGGAGTGTCATAGAAACATGAGGGTGGGCTCATTTGACTCGGGGCAGCAAACGGCCAATCACGAATCACCTTCAAGATATCATAGCCACGCCCTAGCAACTATTTAGAGCACCCTAGCAACTCAAAGCATAGAGGGGATATCTTCAAATCTGAACATCATAGAGGAATGGGGGTTGGTTTATATCATTCATACTGGCAAGCAGCCTTTGGTTTATCATTACTGGCAGCTGCCAAGCCACTCCCTAGCAACCAAACAGAGTACCCTAGCAACCGTTTTGCAAGATCTATATCTCTGCATCAGAACATCGTAGAGACATGGGTGTTGGTTTATATTGTCAAGCAGCCTTTGGAGTATCATCATTGGTAGCTACCAAGCCACTCCCTAGCAACCAAACAGAGTACCCTAGCAACCGTTTTGAAACACCTATATTTCTGCATCAGAACATTATAGAGACATGGCGGTTGGCTCTTTTGACTAATGCTAGCAAACTGGACTTCCACCATGCTACACATGCTAGCAGTGAATAGCTACATGCTAATAGTGATTAGCTTAAGGTTTAAACATGACACAAACTAGTAAAAATGTGTTAGAATAATGCTAGTGGCCTGTTAATTGTGTTAGCATGATGCTAGTAGCATGCTAATCATGTTAGCATCATGTTAGCAAACATGCTAATCATGTTAGCATCTTGTTAAATACATGCTAACAACATGGTAATCATGCTAGCATCATGCTAGCATTATGCTAATGATGTTAGCATGTTGCTAACATTATGCTAACATGATTAGCATCTTGTTAAAATCATGCTAACAACATGGTAATCATGCTAGCATCATGCTAGCATTATGCTAATCATGTTAGCATGTTTGCTAGCATTATGCTAACATGATTAGCATCTTGTTTAAAACATGCTAGCAGCATGCTAAGGGTGTTAGCATCATGCTAGCAACATGCTAATCATGTTAGCATGTTGCTAACATAATGCTAACATGATTAGCATTTGGTTAAAATAATGCTAGCAACATGGTAATCATGCTAGCATCATGCTAGCATTATGCTAATCATGTTAGCATGTTGCTAGCATTATGCTAACATGACTAGCATTTTGTTTAAAACATGCTAGCAGAATGCTTAGGGTGTTAGCATCATGCTAGCAACATGCTAATCATGTTAGCATCTTGTTAAAAACATGCTAGCAAAATGGTAATCATGCTAGCATCATGCTAGCATTATGCTAATGATGTTAGAATGTTGCTAACATTATGCTAACATGATTAGCATCTTGTTAAAATCATGGTAGCAACATGGTAATCATGCTAGCATCATGCTAGCATTATGCTAATCATGTTAGCATGTTTTGCTAGCATTATGCTAACATGATTAGAATCTTGCTAAAGACATGCTGGCATCATGCTATGGGTGTTAGCATCATGCTAGCAACATGCTAATCTGTTAGCATCTTGCTAAAAACATCCTAGCAGGACGGTAATTATGTTAGCATCATGCTAATCAAGAGTGCTGAGTTTTGCCACTGCAAGCACCATTCACATTTTCTTCAGGAAATGTACATTCTAGTATTGTAATTACTATTCACCTGAACAAAACTTTGACGCGTAACTTGTCCCGCATCGTTTGTCGTAGACCCACGAATGAGGTGTCAAATCGACCGGCTTATTGAGGAGAGGTGTGCTATGACTTTTCTAAGCGATCGGGTGTACGATGTTCGCACAGCGTACAAAAAAACGGCTAAAAAAACTCCCATAGACTTAACATGGGGGCCAAATCTGTGAGATCATATCTTTGGATCAGAAGGTCATAGAGACTTGGGGCTGGGCTCTTTAGATTCGGCCAGCCAATATGTAGTGACACAGCAACTTCATAGCCACGCCCTAGCAACCAATTACAGCACCCTAGCAACCGGGGCCGAATTTTGCCACTGCAAGCACCATTCACATTTTCTTCAGGAAATGTACATTCTAGTTAATGGTGCTTGCCAAAGGCAAAGCTCCATTCTTAATCTTCTGCATACTTATTATTATTATTATTATTATTATTATTATTCCACACAAAAGTTTGGCGCGCTACTCCTCCCGCAGTTTTTGTCCTAGACTCATGAATGAGGTGTCAAATCGACCGGCTCATTGAGGAGAGGTGTGCTATGACTTTTATAAGCGATCGGACCAACGATGTTCGCACAGCGGACGAAAAGCGGCCAAAAAAGTCCCATTGACTTACATTGAAAAATTCAAATTCACGAACATTCCGTCTCTCTCAACTGTCACTTTCTCACACACACTCACACACGCAGGCCCTTAGAAGCCTTTGTCTCTCAGACACAGACACTCATTTTCTTCCACTTTTAATTCTGCGCGCTATTTCTCCCACAGCGTTTGTCCTAGACCCATGAATGAGGTGTCAAATCGACCGGCTTATTGAGGAGAGGTGTGCTATTTTTTTTTTAAGCGATCGGACCAATGATGTTCGCACAGCGGGCGAAACTGACGCCCAAAAAGTCCCATTGACTTTCAATGGAGGAATCTACAGAAATTTGTATTTCAACTGTCACTTTCTCACACACACTCACACACGCAGGCCCTTAGAAGCCTTTCTCTCTCAGACACAGACACTCATTTTCTTCCACTTTTTTTCTGCGCGCTACTCCTCCCGCAGTTTTTGTCCTAGACCCATGAATGAGGTGTCAAATCGACCGGCTCATTGAGGAGAGGTGTGCTATGACTTTTATAAGCGATCGGGTGTACGATGTTCGTCCGGCGGGCGAAAAAGTAGCGAAAAAAATCCCATAGACTTTGCATTGGGACAAACTTTGACGAGTAATAGCTCCTAACGAGAATTTCATAGAAACATGTGGGTTACCAGGTTTGAAGAGCCTGATAGGCTCTCTCAGACCATACCTCAAAATGGGGTGTAAGTTGTACCCCTGGGGCGCAAGAGCTGCCCAAAGTTGCCCCATAGACATACTATGGTGAAGCCGTGCCCATGAACCAGGAAGTACTGTGTTTTTCCTACTATGGGAAATTACATAGGGATTTTGTATTGAACATAACTCTGGATCACAATGTCATAGAGACAAGGGGGTGGGCTCATATTACTCAGGCAACCAATCAGTCTCTCAGGATCATTGTGAAGCTATCAAGCCACGCCCTAGCAACCATATAGAGCACCATAGCAACAAGTTCCATAGACTTCCATTGAAAAAGATCAAATGAATATCTTTGGATAGGAGTGTCATAGAAACATGAGGGTGGGCTCATTTGACTCGGGGCAGCAAACGGCCAATCACGAATCACCTTCAAGACATCATAGCCACGCCCTAGCAACCATTCAGAGCACCCTAGCAACCCAAAGCATAGAGGGGATATCTTCAAATCTGAACATCATAGAGGAATGGGGGTTGGTTTATAGCATTCATACTGGCAAGCAGCCTTTGGTTTATCATTACTGGCAGCTGCCAAGCCACTCCCTAGCAACCAAACAGAGTACCCTAGCAACCGTTTAGCAAGATCTATATCTCTGCATCAGAACATCGTAAAGACATGGGGGTTGGTTTATATTGTCAAGCAGCCTTTGGAGTATCATCATTGGTAGCTACCAGGCCACTCCCTAGCAGCCAACCAGATTACCCTAGCAACCGTTTTTCAAGATCCATATCTCTGCATCAGAACATCATAAAGACATGGGGGTTGGTTTATATTGTCAAGCAGCCTTTGGAGTATCATCATTGGCAACTGCCAAGCCACTGCCAAGCCACTCCCTAGCAACCAAACAGAGTACCCTAGCAACCATTTAGCGATGCCTATATCTCTGCATCAGAACATCGTAGAGACATGGGGGTTGGCTTTTTTGACTCATGCTAGCAAACTGTACTTGCAACATGCTACACATGCTAGCAGTTAATAGCTACATGCTAATAGTGATTAGCTAAGTGCTAAAGTGGGCTGAGAACATGCTAAGAACTCTATAGAAACTCCATAGTAACTATCTGTGCCAACTACCAACCACCTAGTGACACCATAGCAACCACCCTGGTTACCATAGCAACCGCCCAGAACACCCTAGCAACCGCCTAGCAACACAGTAGTGACCACTCCAGGTACCTTAACAACTGCCTAGCAACACCTTAGCAACCACCCCAAGTACCTTAGCAACCGCCTAGCAACACCTTAGCAACCACCCCAAGTTCCTTAGCAACCGCCTAGCAACCGAGTGGCGATTTTGCCACTGCAAGCACCATTCACATTTTCTTCAGGAAATGTACATTCTAGTATTGTAATTACTATTCACCTGAACAAAACTTTGGCGCGTAACTCGTCCTGCACCTTTTTTTGTAGACCCACGAATGAGGTGTCAAATCGACCGGCTTATTGAGGAGAGGTGTGCTATGACTTTTCTAAGCGATCGGGTGTACGATGTTCGCACAGTGTACGAAAAAAATGGCTGAAAAAACTCCCATAGACTTAACATTGAGTCAAAATCTATGAGATCATATCTTTGGATCAGAAGGTCATAGAGACTTGGGGCTGGGCTCTTTTGATTCGGCCAGCCAATAAGTAGTGACACAGCAACTTCATAGCCACGCCCTAGCAACCAATTACAGCACCCTAGCAACCGGTGCCGAATTTTTCCACTGCAAGCACCATTCACATTTTCTTCAGGAAATGTACATTCTAGTATTGTAATTACTATTCACCTGAACAAAACTTTGGCGCGTAACTCGTCCTGCACCGTTTGTCGTAGACCCACAAATGAGGTGTCAAATCGACCGGCTTATTGAGGAGAGATGTGCTATGACTTTTCTAAGCGATCGGGTGTACGATGTTCGCACAGCGTACGAAAAAATGGCTAAAAAAACTCCCATAGACTTAACATGGGGGCCAAATCTGTGAGATCATATCTTTGGATCAGAAGGTCATAGAGACTTGGGGCTGGGCTCTTTTGATTCGGCCAGCCAATATGTAGTGACACAGCAACTTCATAGCCACGCCCTAGCAACCAATTACTGCACCCTAGCAACCGAGTGGCGATTTTGCCACTGCAAGCACCATTCACATTTTCTTCAGGAAATGTACATTCTAGTATTGTAATTACTATTCACCTGAACAAAACTTTGGCACGTAACTCGTCCCGCACCGTTTGACGTAGACCCACAAATGAGGTGTCAAATCGACCGGCTTATTGAGGAGAGGTGTGCTATGACTTCTCTAAGCGATCGGGTGTACGCTGTTCGCACAGCATACGAAAAAAATGGCTGAAAAAACTCCCATAGACTTAACATTGAGTCAAAATCTGTGAGATCATATCTTTGGATTGGAAGTTCATAGAGACTTGGGGCTGGGATCTTTTGATTCGGCCAGCCAATAAGTAGTGACACAGCAACTTCATAGCCACGCCCTAGCAACCATTTACAGCACCCTAGCAACCGGTGCCAAATTTTGCCACTGCAAGCACCATTCACATTTTCTTCAGGAAATGTACATTCTAGTTCTTCTTCTTCTTCTTCTGGCCAAAATATCGGCACGTAACTAGTCCCGCAGTTTTTGTCCTAGACCCACGAATGAGGTGTCAAATCGACCGGCTCATTAAGGACAGGTGTGCTATGACTTTTATAAGCGATCGGGTGTACGATGTTCGTCCGGCGGGCGAAAAAGTAGCGAAAAAATCCCATAGACTTAACATTGGAACGAACTTTGACAAGTCATAACTCTGGATAACAATGTCATAGAGACAAAGGGGTGGTCTCATTTTACTCAGGCAACCAATCAGTCTCTCAGGAAAACTTTGAAGATATCAAGCCACGCCCTAGCAACCATATAGAGCACCTTAGTAACAAGCTTCATAGACTTCCATTGAAAAAGATCAAATGAATATCTTTGGATAGAAGTGTCGTACAAACAAGAGGGTGGGCTCATTTGACTCGAGGCAGCAAACCGCCAATCACAAATCACCTTAAAGACATCATAGCCACGCCTTAGCAACCATTTAGAGCACCCTAGCAACCCAAAGCATAGGCAGATATCTTCAAATCTGAATATCATAGAGGCATGGGGGTTGGTTTATATCATTCATACTGGCAAGCAGCCTTTGGAGTATCATCATTGGTAGCTGCCAAGCCACTCCCTAGCAACCAAACAGAGTACCCTAGCAACCATTATTCAACATCTATATTTCTGCATCAGAACATCGTAAAGACATGGGTGTTGGTTTATATTGTCAAGCAGCCTTTGGAGTATCATCATTGGTAGCTACCAAGCCACTCCCTAGCAACCAAACAGAGTACCCTAGCAACCGTTTAGCAAGATCTATATCTCTGCATCAGAACATCGTAGAGACATGGGTGTTGGTTTATATTGTCAAGCAGCCTTTGGAGTATCATCATTGGTAGCTGCCAAGCCACTCCTTAGCAACCAAACAGAGTACCCTAGCAACCGTTTAGCAATATCTATATCTCTGCATCAGAGCATCATAGAGACATGGCGGTTGGTTTATATTGTCAAGCAGCCTTTGGAGTATCATCATTGGTAGCTGCCAGGCCACTCCCTAGCAACCAACCAGATTACCCTAGCAACCGTTTTTCAAGATCCATATCTCTGCATCAGAACATCATAAAGACATGGGGGTTGGTTTATGTTGTCAAGCAGCCTTTGGAGTATCATCATTGGCAACTGCCAAGCCACTCCCTAGCAACCAAACAGAGTACCCTAGCAACCATTTAGCGATGCCTATATCTCTGCATCAGAACATCGTAGAGACATGGGGGTTGGCTTTTTTGACTCATGCTAGCAAACTGTACTTGCAACATGCTACACATGCTAGCAGTTAATAGCTACATGCTAATAGTGATTAGCTAAGTGCTAAAGTGGGATGAGAACATGCTAAGAACTCTATAGAAACTCCATAGTAACTATCTGTGCCAACTACCAACCACCTAGTAACACCATAGCATCCACCCAGGTTACCATAGCAACCGCCCAGAACACCCTAGCAACCGCCTAGCAACACCATAGTGACCACTCCAGGTACCTTAACAACTGCCTAGCAACACCTTAGCAACCACCCAGGTTACCATAGCAACCGCCTAGCAACCACCCAGAACACCCTAGCAACCGCCTAGCAACCACCCAGAACACCCTAGCAACCGCCTAGCAACACCTTAGCAACCACCCCAAGTACCTTAGCAACTGCCTAGCAACACCCTAGCAACCACCCTGGTTACCATAGCAACCGCATAGCAACCACCCAGAACACCATAGCAACCACCCCAAGTACCTTAGCAACTGCCTAGCAACACCCTAGCAACCACCCTGGTTACCATAGCAACCGCCTAGCAACCGCCTAGCAACCACCCAGAACATCCTAGCAACCGCCTAGCAACCACCCAGAACACCCTAGCAACCACACAGGTTACCATAGCAACCGCCTAGCAACCACCCAGAACACCCTAGCAACCGCCTATCAACACCTTAGCAACCACCCAGGTTACCATAGCAATCGCCTAGCAACCACCCAGAACACCCTAGCAACCGTTTAGCAACACCTTAGCAACCACCCCAAGTACCTTAGCAACTGCCTAGCAACACCCTAGCAACCACCCAGGTTACCATAGCAACCGCCTAGCAACCACCCAGAACACCCTAGCAACCGCCTAGCAACCGAGTGGCGATTTTGCCACTGCAAGCACCATTCACATTTTCTTCAGGAAATGTACATTCTAGTTAATGGTGCTTGCCAAAGGCAAAGCTCCATTCTTATTCTTCTGCATACTTATTATTCTTCTTCTTCTTCTTCTGGACACAATTTCTGCGCGCTACTCCTCCCGCAGTTTTTGTCATAGACCCATGAATGAGGTGTCAAATCGACCGGCTCATTGAGGACAGGTGTGCTATGACTTTTATAAGCGATCGGGTGTACGATGTTCGTCCGGCGGGCGAAAAAGTAGCGAAAAAAAATCCCATAGACTTTGCATTGGGACAAACTTTGATGAGTAATAGCTCCTAACGAGAATTTCATAGAAACATGTGGGTTACCACGTTTGAAGAGCCTGATAGGCTCTCTCAGACCATACCTCAAAATGGGGTGTAAGTTGTACCCCTGGGGCGCAAGAGCTGCCCAAAGTTGCCCCATAGACATACTATGGTGAAGCCGTGCCCATGAACCAGGAAGTACTGTGTTTTTCCTACTATGGGAAATTACATAGGGATTTTGTATTGAACATAACTCTGGATCACAATGTCATAGAGACAAGGGGTGGGCCCATTTTACTCAGGCAACCAATCAGTCTCTCAGGATCATTGTGAAGCTATCAAGCCACGCCCTAGCAACCATATAGAGCACCATAGCAACAAGTTCCATTGACTTCCATTGAAAAAGGTCAAATGAATATCTTTGGATAGAAGTGTCGTACAAACAAGAGGGTGGGCTCATTTGACTGGAGGCAGCAAACCGCCAATCACAAATCACCTTAAAGACATCATAGCCACGCCTTAGCAACCATTTAAAGCACCCTAGCAACCCAAAGCATAGGCAGATATCTTCAAATCTGAATATCATAGAGGCATGGGGGTTGGTTTATATCATTTATACTGGCAAGCAGCCTTTGGTTTATCATTACTAGCAGCTGCCAAGCCACTCCCTAGCAACCAAACAGAGTACCCTAGCAACCGTTTTGCAAGATCTATATCTCTGCATCAGAACATCATAAAGACATGGGGGTTGGTTTATATTGTCAAGCAGCCTTTGGAGTATCATCATTGGTAGCTGCCAAGCCACTCCTTAGCAACCAAACAGAGTACCCTAGCAACCGTTTAGCAAGATCTATATCTCTGCATCAGAGCATCATAGAGACATGGCGGTTGGCTCTTTTGACTCATGCTAGCAAACTGAACTTCCAACATGCTACACATGCTAGCAGTGAATAGCTACATGCTAATAGTGATTAGCTTAGGGTTTAAACATGACACAAACTAGTAAAAATGTGTTACATCATGCTGGTAACATGCTAATTGTGTTAGCATCATGCTAGTAGCATGCTAATCATGTTAGCATCATGCTAGCAAACATGCTAATTATGTTAGCATCTTGTTAAAAACATGCTAGCAACATGGTAATCATGCTAGCATCATGCTAGCATTATGCTAATCATGTTAGCATGTTGCTAGCATTATGCTAACATGATTAGCATCTTTCTAAAAACATGCTAAGCAGCATGCTAAGGGTGTTAGCATTATGCTAGCAACAAATGCTAATCATGTTAGCTTTTTGCTTGCATAATGCTAACATGATTAGCATCTTTCTAAAAACATGCTAGCAGCATGCTAAGGGTGTTAGCATAATGCTAGCAACATGCTAATCATGTTAGCATCTTGATAAAAACATCCTAGCAGGACGGTAATTATGTTAGCATCATGCTAATCAAGAGTGCCGAGTTTTGCCACTGCAAGCACCATTCACATTTTCTTCAGGAAATGTACATTCTAGTATTGTAATTACTATTCACCTGAACAAAAATTTGGCACGTAACTCGTCCCGCACCGTTTGTCGTAGACCCACGAATGAGGTGTCAAATCGACCGGCTTATTGAGGAGAGGTGTGCTATGACTTTTCTAAGCGATTGGGTGTACGATTTTCGCACAGCATACGAAAATACGGCTGAAAAAAGTCCCATAGACTTAACATGGGGGCCAAATCTGTGAGATCATATCTTTGGTTTAGAAGGTCATAGAGACTTGGGGCTGGGCTCTTTTGATTCAGCCTGCCAATAAGTATTGACACAGCATCTTCATAGCCACGCCCTAGCAACCAATTACAGAACCCTAGCAACCGGTGACGAATTTTGCCACTGCAAGCACCATTCACATTTTCTTCAGGAAATGTACATTCTAGTATTGTAATTACTATTCACCTGAACAAAACTTTGGCGCGTAACTCGTCCTGCACCGTTTGTCATAGACCCACAAATGAGGTGTCAAATCGACCGGCTTATTGAGGAGAGGAGAGGTGTGCTATGACTTTTCTAAGCGATTGGGTGTACGATTTTCGCACAGCGTACGAAAAAATCGGCTGAAAAAACTCCCATAGACTTAACATTGGGTCAAAATCTGTGATATCATATCTTTGGATCAGAAGGTCATAGAGACTTGGGGCTGGGCTCTTTTGATTCGGCCAGCCAATAAGTAGTGACGCAGCAACTTCATAGCCACGCCCTAGCAACCAATTACAGCACCCTAGCAACCGGGGCCGAATTTTGCCACTGCAAGCACCATTCACATTTTCTTCAGGAAATGTACATTCTAGTTAATGGTGCTTGCCAAAGGCAAAGCTCCATTCTTATTCTCCTGCATACTTATTCTTCTTCTTCTGGACAAAACTTTGGCGCGTAACTTGTCCCGCAGTTTTTGTCCTAGACCCATGAATGAGGTGTCAAATCGACCGGCTCATTGAGGAGAGGTGTGCTATGACTTTTATAAGCGATCGGGTGTACGATGTTCGTCCGGCGGGCAAAAAAGTAGCGAAAAAAATCCCATAGACTTTGCATTGGGACAAACTTTGAAGAGTAATAGCTCCTAACGAGAATTTCGTAGAAACATGTGAGTTACCACGTTTGAAGAGCCTGATAGGCTCTCTCAGACCATACCTCAAAATGGGGTGTAAGTTGTACCCCTGGGGCGCAAGAGCTGCCCAAAGTTGCCCCATAGACATACTATGGTGAAGCCGTGCCCATGAACCAGGAAGTACTGTGTTTTTCCTACTATGGGAAATTACATAGGGATTTTGTATTGAACATAACTCTGGATCACAATGTCATAGAGACAAGGGGGTGGGCTCATTTTACTCAGGCAACCAATCAGTCTCTCAGGATCATTGTGAAGCTATCAAGCCACGCCTTAGCAACCATATAGAGCACCATAGCAACAAGTTCCATAGACTTCCATTGAAAAAGATCAAAGGAATATCTTTGGATAGGAGTGTCATAGAAACATGAGGGTGGGCTCATTTGACTCGGGGCAGCAAACGGCCAATCACGAATCACCTTAAACACTTCATTGCCACGCCCTAGCAACAAATTTAGAGCACCCTAGCAACCCAAAGCAAAGAGGGATATCTTCAAATCTGAATATCATAGAGGCATGGGGGTTGGTTTTTATCATTCATACTGGCAAGCAGCCTTTGGTTTATCATAACTGGCAGCTGCCAAGCCACTCCCTAGCAACCAAACAGAGTACCCTAGGAACCGTTTAGCAAGATCTATATCTCTGCATCAGAACATCGTAAAGACATGGGGGTTGGTTTATATTGTCAAGCAGCCTTTGGAGTATCATCATTGGCAGCTGCCAAGCCACTCCCTAGCAACCAAACAGAGTACCCTAGCAACCGTTTTGAAACACCTATATTTCTGCATCAGAACATTATAGAGACATGGCGGTTGGCTCTTTTGACTCATGCTAGCAAACTGGACTTCCACCATGCTACACATGCTAGCAGTGAATAGCTACATGCTAATAGTGATTAGCTTAAGGTTTAAACATGACACAAACTAGTAAAAATGTGTTAGAATAATGCTAGTGGCATGTTAATTGTGTTAGCATGATGCTAGTAGCATGCTAATCATGTTAAGCATCATGTTAGCAAACATGCTAATCATGTTAGCATCTTGTTAAATACATGCTAACAACATGGTAATCATGCTAGCATCATGCTAGCATTATGCTAATGATGTTAGCATGTTGCTAGATTATGCTAACATGATTAGCATCTTGTTAAAATCATGTTAACAACATGCTAATCATGTTAGCATGTTTGCTAAGCATTATGCTAACATGATTAGCATCTTGTTTAAAACATGCTAGCAGCATGTTAAGGGTGTTAGCATCATGCTAGCAACATGCTAATCATGTTAGCATGTTGTTAACATAATGCTAACATGATTAGCATTTGGTTAAAATAATGCTAGCAAAACATGGTAATCATGATAGCATCATGCTAGCATTATGCTAATCATGTAAGCATGTTGCTAGCATTATGCTAACATGACTAGCATTTTGTTTAAAACATGCTAGCAGCATGCTTAGGGTGTTAGCATCATGCTAGCAACATGCTAATCATGTTAGCATTTTGGTAAAAACATCCTAGCAGGACGGTAATTATGTTAGCATCACGCTAATCAAGAGTGCCGAGTTTTGCCACTGCAAGCACCATTCACATTTTCTTCAGGAAATGTACATTCTAGTATTGTAATTACTATTCACCTGAACAAAACTTTGGCGCGTAACTCGTCCCGCACCGTTTGTCCTAGACCCACAAATGAGGTGTCAAATCGACCGGCTTATTGAGGAGAGGTGTGCTATGACTTTTCTAAGCGATCGGGTGTACGATGTTCGCACAGCGTACGAAAAAAATGGCTGAAAAAACTCCCATAGACTTAACATGGGGTCAAAATCTGTGAGATTATATCTTTGGATTGGAAGGTCATAGAGACTTGGGGCTGGGCTCTTTTGATTCGGCCAGCCAATAAGTAGTGACACAGCAACTTCATAGCCACGCCCTAGCAACCAATTACAGCACCCTAGCAACCGGGCCCGAATTTTGCCACTGCAAGCACCATTCACATTTTCTTCAGGAAATGTACATTCTAGTTAATGGTGCTTGCCAAAGGCAAAGCTCCATTCTTATTCTTCTGCATACTTATTATTCTTCTTCTTCTTCTTCTGGACACAATTTCTGCGCGCTACTCCTCCCGCAGTTTTTGTCATAGACCCATGAATGAGGTGTCAAATCGACCGGCTCATTGAGGACAGGTGTGCTATGACTTTTATAAGCGATCGGGTGTACGATGTTCGTCCGGCGGGCGAAAAAGTAGCGAAAAAAATCCCATAGACTTTGCATTGGGACAAACTTTGATGAGTAATAGCTCCTAACGAGAATTTCATAGAAACATGTGGGTTACCACGTTTGAAGAGCCTGATAGGCTCTCTCAGACCATACCTCAAAATGGGGTGTAAGTTGTACCCCTGGGGCGCAAGAGCTGCCCAAAGTTGCCCCATAGACATACTATGGTGAAGCCGTGCCCATGAACCAGGAAGTACTGTGTTTTTCCTACTATGGGAAATTACATAGGGATTTTGTATTGAACATAACTCTGGATCACAATGTCATAGAGACAAGGGGTGGGCCCATTTTACTCAGGCAACCAATCAGTCTCTCAGGATCATTGTGAAGCTATCAAGCCACGCCCTAGCAACCATATAGAGCACCATAGCAACAAGTTCCATTGACTTCCATTGAAAAAGGTCAAATGAATATCTTTGGATAGAAGTGTCGTACAAACAAGAGGGTGGGCTCATTTGACTGGAGGCAGCAAACCGCCAATCACAAATCACCTTAAAGACATCATAGCCACGCCTTAGCAACCATTTAAAGCACCCTAGCAACCCAAAGCATAGGCAGATATCTTCAAATCTGAATATCATAGAGGCATGGGGGTTGGTTTATATCATTTATACTGGCAAGCAGCCTTTGGTTTATCATTACTAGCAGCTGCCAAGCCACTCCCTAGCAACCAAACAGAGTACCCTAGCAACCGTTTTGCAAGATCTATATCTCTGCATCAGAACATCATAAAGACATGGGGGTTGGTTTATATTGTCAAGCAGCCTTTGGAGTATCATCATTGGTAGCTGCCAAGCCACTCCTTAGCAACCAAACAGAGTACCCTAGCAACCGTTTAGCAAGATCTATATCTCTGCATCAGAGCATCATAGAGACATGGCGGTTGGCTCTTTTGACTCATGCTAGCAAACTGAACTTCCAACATGCTACACATGCTAGCAGTGAATAGCTACATGCTAATAGTGATTAGCTTAGGGTTTAAACATGACACAAACTAGTAAAAATGTGTTACATCATGCTGGTAACATGCTAATTGTGTTAGCATCATGCTAGTAGCATGCTAATCATGTTAGCATCATGCTAGCAAACATGCTAATTATGTTAGCATCTTGTTAAAAACATGCTAGCAACATGGTAATCATGCTAGCATCATGCTAGCATTATGCTAATCATGTTAGCATGTTGCTAGCATTATGCTAACATGATTAGCATCTTTCTAAAAACATGCTAAGCAGCATGCTAAGGGTGTTAGCATTATGCTAGCAACAAATGCTAATCATGTTAGCATGTTGCTAGCATAATGCTAACATGATTAGCATCTTTCTAAAAACATGCTAGCAGCATGCTAAGGGTGTTAGCATAATGCTAGCAACATGCTAATCATGTTAGCATCTTGATAAAAACATCCTAGCAGGACGGTAATTATGTTAGCATCATGCTAATCAAGAGTGCCGAGTTTTGCCACTGCAAGCACCATTCACATTTTCTTCAGGAAATGTACATTCTAGTATTGTAATTACTATTCACCTGAACAAAAATTTGGCACGTAACTCGTCCCGCACCGTTTGTCGTAGACCCACGAATGAGGTGTCAAATCGACCGGCTTATTGAGGAGAGGTGTGCTATGACTTTTCTAAGCGATTGGGTGTACGATTTTCGCACAGCATACGAAAATACGGCTGAAAAAAGTCCCATAGACTTAACATGGGGGCCAAATCTGTGAGATCATATCTTTGGTTTAGAAGGTCATAGAGACTTGGGGCTGGGCTCTTTTGATTCAGCCTGCCAATAAGTATTGACACAGCATCTTCATAGCCACGCCCTAGCAACCAATTACAGAACCCTAGCAACCGGTGACGAATTTTGCCACTGCAAGCACCATTCACATTTTCTTCAGGAAATGTACATTCTAGTATTGTAATTACTATTCACCTGAACAAAACTTTGGCGCGTAACTCGTCCTGCACCGTTTGTCATAGACCCACAAATGAGGTGTCAAATCGACCGGCTTATTGAGGAGAGGAGAGGTGTGCTATGACTTTTCTAAGCGATTGGGTGTACGATTTTCGCACAGCGTACGAAAAAATCGGCTGAAAAAACTCCCATAGACTTAACATTGGGTCAAAATCTGTGATATCATATCTTTGGATCAGAAGGTCATAGAGACTTGGGGCTGGGCTCTTTTGATTCGGCCAGCCAATAAGTAGTGACGCAGCAACTTCATAGCCACGCCCTAGCAACCAATTACAGCACCCTAGCAACCGGGGCCGAATTTTGCCACTGCAAGCACCATTCACATTTTCTTCAGGAAATGTACATTCTAGTTAATGGTGCTTGCCAAAGGCAAAGCTCCATTCTTATTCTCCTGCATACTTATTCTTCTTCTTCTGGACAAAACTTTGGCGCGTAACTTGTCCCGCAGTTTTTGTCCTAGACCCATGAATGAGGTGTCAAATCGACCGGCTCATTGAGGAGAGGTGTGCTATGACTTTTATAAGCGATCGGGTGTACGATGTTCGTCCGGCGGGCAAAAAAGTAGCGAAAAAAATCCCATAGACTTTGCATTGGGACAAACTTTGAAGAGTAATAGCTCCTAACGAGAATTTCGTAGAAACATGTGAGTTACCACGTTTGAAGAGCCTGATAGGCTCTCTCAGACCATACCTCAAAATGGGGTGTAAGTTGTACCCCTGGGGCGCAAGAGCTGCCCAAAGTTGCCCCATAGACATACTATGGTGAAGCCGTGCCCATGAACCAGGAAGTACTGTGTTTTTCCTACTATGGGAAATTACATAGGGATTTTGTATTGAACATAACTCTGGATCACAATGTCATAGAGACAAGGGGGTGGGCTCATTTTACTCAGGCAACCAATCAGTCTCTCAGGATCATTGTGAAGCTATCAAGCCACGCCTTAGCAACCATATAGAGCACCATAGCAACAAGTTCCATAGACTTCCATTGAAAAAGATCAAAGGAATATCTTTGGATAGGAGTGTCATAGAAACATGAGGGTGGGCTCATTTGACTCGGGGCAGCAAACGGCCAATCACGAATCACCTTAAACACTTCATTGCCACGCCCTAGCAACAAATTTAGAGCACCCTAGCAACCCAAAGCAAAGAGGGATATCTTCAAATCTGAATATCATAGAGGCATGGGGGTTGGTTTTTATCATTCATACTGGCAAGCAGCCTTTGGTTTATCATAACTGGCAGCTGCCAAGCCACTCCCTAGCAACCAAACAGAGTACCCTAGGAACCGTTTAGCAAGATCTATATCTCTGCATCAGAACATCGTAAAGACATGGGGGTTGGTTTATATTGTCAAGCAGCCTTTGGAGTATCATCATTGGCAGCTGCCAAGCCACTCCCTAGCAACCAAACAGAGTACCCTAGCAACCGTTTTGAAACACCTATATTTCTGCATCAGAACATTATAGAGACATGGCGGTTGGCTCTTTTGACTCATGCTAGCAAACTGGACTTCCACCATGCTACACATGCTAGCAGTGAATAGCTACATGCTAATAGTGATTAGCTTAAGGTTTAAACATGACACAAACTAGTAAAAATGTGTTAGAATAATGCTAGTGGCATGTTAATTGTGTTAGCATGATGCTAGTAGCATGCTAATCATGTTAGCATCATGTTAGCAAACATGCTAATCATGTTAGCATCTTGTTAAATACATGCTAACAACATGGTAATCATGCTAGCATCATGCTAGCATTATGCTAATGATGTTAGCATGTTGCTAGCATTATGCTAACATGATTAGCATCTTGTTAAAATCATGTTAACAACATGCTAATCATGTTAGCATGTTTGCTTGATTATGCTAACATGATTAGCATCTTGTTTAAAACATGCTAGCAGCATGTTAAGGGTGTTAGCATCATGCTAGCAACATGCTAATCATGTTAGCATGTTGTTAACATAATGCTAACATGATTAGCATTTGGTTAAAATAATGCTAGCAAAACATGGTAATCATGATAGCATCATGCTAGCATTATGCTAATCATGTAAGCATGTTGCTAGCATTATGCTAACATGACTAGCATTTTGTTTAAAACATGCTAGCAGCATGCTTAGGGTGTTAGCATCATGCTAGCAACATGCTAATCATGTTAGCATTTTGGTAAAAACATCCTAGCAGGACGGTAATTATGTTAGCATCACGCTAATCAAGAGTGCCGAGTTTTGCCACTGCAAGCACCATTCACATTTTCTTCAGGAAATGTACATTCTAGTATTGTAATTACTATTCACCTGAACAAAACTTTGGCGCGTAACTCGTCCCGCACCGTTTGTCCTAGACCCACAAATGAGGTGTCAAATCGACCGGCTTATTGAGGAGAGGTGTGCTATGACTTTTCTAAGCGATCGGGTGTACGATGTTCGCACAGCGTACGAAAAAAATGGCTGAAAAAACTCCCATAGACTTAACATGGGGTCAAAATCTGTGAGATTATATCTTTGGATTGGAAGGTCATAGAGACTTGGGGCTGGGCTCTTTTGATTCGGCCAGCCAATAAGTAGTGACACAGCAACTTCATAGCCACGCCCTAGCAACCAATTACAGCACCCTAGCAACCGGGCCCGAATTTTGCCACTGCAAGCACCATTCACATTTTCTTCAGGAAATGTACATTCTAGTTAATGGTGCTTGCCAAAGGCAAAGCTCCATTCTTATTCTTCTGCATACTTATTATTCTTCTTCTTCTTCTTCTGGACACAATTTCTGCGCGCTACTCCTCCCGCAGTTTTTGTCATAGACCCATGAATGAGGTGTCAAATCGACCGGCTCATTGAGGACAGGTGTGCTATGACTTTTATAAGCGATCGGGTGTACGATGTTCGTCCGGCGGGCGAAAAAGTAGCGAAAAAAATCCCATAGACTTTGCATTGGGACAAACTTTGATGAGTAATAGCTCCTAACGAGAATTTCATAGAAACATGTGGGTTACCACGTTTGAAGAGCCTGATAGGCTCTCTCAGACCATACCTCAAAATGGGGTGTAAGTTGTACCCCTGGGGCGCAAGAGCTGCCCAAAGTTGCCCCATAGACATACTATGGTGAAGCCGTGCCCATGAACCAGGAAGTACTGTGTTTTTCCTACTATGGGAAATTACATAGGGATTTTGTATTGAACATAACTCTGGATCACAATGTCATAGAGACAAGGGGGTGGGCCCATTTTACTCAGGCAACCAATCAGTCTCTCAGGATCATTGTGAAGCTATCAAGCCACGCCCTAGCAACCATATAGAGCACCATAGCAACAAGTTCCATTGACTTCCATTGAAAAAGGTCAAATGAATATCTTTGGATAGAAGTGTCGTACAAACAAGAGGGTGGGCTCATTTGACTGGAGGCAGCAAACCGCCAATCACAAATCACCTTAAAGACATCATAGCCACGCCTTAGCAACCATTTAAAGCACCCTAGCAACCCAAAGCATAGGCAGATATCTTCAAATCTGAATATCATAGAGGCATGGGGGTTGGTTTATATCATTTATACTGGCAAGCAGCCTTTGGTTTATCATTACTAGCAGCTGCCAAGCCACTCCCTAGCAACCAAACAGAGTACCCTAGCAACCGTTTTGCAAGATCTATATCTCTGCATCAGAACATCATAAAGACATGGGGGTTGGTTTATATTGTCAAGCAGCCTTTGGAGTATCATCATTGGTAGCTGCCAAGCCACTCCTTAGCAACCAAACAGAGTACCCTAGCAACCGTTTAGCAAGATCTATATCTCTGCATCAGAGCATCATAGAGACATGGCGGTTGGCTCTTTTGACTCATGCTAGCAAACTGAACTTCCAACATGCTACACATGCTAGCAGTGAATAGCTACATGCTAATAGTGATTAGCTTAGGGTTTAAACATGACACAAACTAGTAAAAATGTGTTACATCATGCTGGTAACATGCTAATTGTGTTAGCATCATGCTAGTAGCATGCTAATCATGTTAGCATCATGCTAGCAAACATGCTAATTATGTTAGCATCTTGTTAAAAACATGCTAGCAACATGGTAATCATGCTAGCATCATGCTAGCATTATGCTAATCATGTTAGCATGTTGCTAGCATTATGCTAACATGATTAGCATCTTTCTAAAAACATGCTAGCAGCATGCTAAGGGTGTTAGCATTATGCTAGCAACAAATGCTAATCATGTTAGCATGTTGCTAGCATAATGCTAACATGATTAGCATCTTTCTAAAAACATGCTAGCAGCATGCTAAGGGTGTTAGCATAATGCTAGCAACATGCTAATCATGTTAGCATCTTGATAAAAACATCCTAGCAGGACGGTAATTATGTTAGCATCATGCTAATCAAGAGTGCCGAGTTTTGCCACTGCAAGCACCATTCACATTTTCTTCAGGAAATGTACATTCTAGTATTGTAATTACTATTCACCTGAACAAAAATTTGGCACGTAACTCGTCCCGCACCGTTTGTCGTAGACCCACGAATGAGGTGTCAAATCGACCGGCTTATTGAGGAGAGGTGTGCTATGACTTTTCTAAGCGATTGGGTGTACGATTTTCGCACAGCATACGAAAATACGGCTGAAAAAAGTCCCATAGACTTAACATGGGGGCCAAATCTGTGAGATCATATCTTTGGTTTAGAAGGTCATAGAGACTTGGGGCTGGGCTCTTTTGATTCAGCCTGCCAATAAGTATTGACACAGCATCTTCATAGCCACGCCCTAGCAACCAATTACAGAACCCTAGCAACCGGTGACGAATTTTGCCACTGCAAGCACCATTCACATTTTCTTCAGGAAATGTACATTCTAGTATTGTAATTACTATTCACCTGAACAAAACTTTGGCGCGTAACTCGTCCTGCACCGTTTGTCATAGACCCACAAATGAGGTGTCAAATCGACCGGCTTATTGAGGAGAGGAGAGGTGTGCTATGACTTTTCTAAGCGATTGGGTGTACGATTTTCGCACAGCGTACGAAAAAATCGGCTGAAAAAACTCCCATAGACTTAACATTGGGTCAAAATCTGTGATATCATATCTTTGGATCAGAAGGTCATAGAGACTTGGGGCTGGGCTCTTTTGATTCGGCCAGCCAATAAGTAGTGACGCAGCAACTTCATAGCCACGCCCTAGCAACCAATTACAGCACCCTAGCAACCGGGGCCGAATTTTGCCACTGCAAGCACCATTCACATTTTCTTCAGGAAATGTACATTCTAGTTAATGGTGCTTGCCAAAGGCAAAGCTCCATTCTTATTCTCCTGCATACTTATTCTTCTTCTTCTGGACAAAACTTTGGCGCGTAACTTGTCCCGCAGTTTTTGTCCTAGACCCATGAATGAGGTGTCAAATCGACCGGCTCATTGAGGAGAGGTGTGCTATGACTTTTATAAGCGATCGGGTGTACGATGTTCGTCCGGCGGGCAAAAAAGTAGCGAAAAAAATCCCATAGACTTTGCATTGGGACAAACTTTGAAGAGTAATAGCTCCTAACGAGAATTTCGTAGAAACATGTGAGTTACCACGTTTGAAGAGCCTGATAGGCTCTCTCAGACCATACCTCAAAATGGGGTGTAAGTTGTACCCCTGGGGCGCAAGAGCTGCCCAAAGTTGCCCCATAGACATACTATGGTGAAGCCGTGCCCATGAACCAGGAAGTACTGTGTTTTTCCTACTATGGGAAATTACATAGGGATTTTGTATTGAACATAACTCTGGATCACAATGTCATAGAGACAAGGGGGTGGGCTCATTTTACTCAGGCAACCAATCAGTCTCTCAGGATCATTGTGAAGCTATCAAGCCACGCCTTAGCAACCATATAGAGCACCATAGCAACAAGTTCCATAGACTTCCATTGAAAAAGATCAAAGGAATATCTTTGGATAGGAGTGTCATAGAAACATGAGGGTGGGCTCATTTGACTCGGGGCAGCAAACGGCCAATCACGAATCACCTTAAACACTTCATTGCCACGCCCTAGCAACAAATTTAGAGCACCCTAGCAACCCAAAGCAAAGAGGGATATCTTCAAATCTGAATATCATAGAGGCATGGGGGTTGGTTTTTATCATTCATACTGGCAAGCAGCCTTTGGTTTATCATAACTGGCAGCTGCCAAGCCACTCCCTAGCAACCAAACAGAGTACCCTAGGAACCGTTTAGCAAGATCTATATCTCTGCATCAGAACATCGTAAAGACATGGGGGTTGGTTTATATTGTCAAGCAGCCTTTGGAGTATCATCATTGGCAGCTGCCAAGCCACTCCCTAGCAACCAAACAGAGTACCCTAGCAACCGTTTTGAAACACCTATATTTCTGCATCAGAACATTATAGAGACATGGCGGTTGGCTCTTTTGACTCATGCTAGCAAACTGGACTTCCACCATGCTACACATGCTAGCAGTGAATAGCTACATGCTAATAGTGATTAGCTTAAGGTTTAAACATGACACAAACTAGTAAAAATGTGTTAGAATAATGCTAGTGGCATGTTAATTGTGTTAGCATGATGCTAGTAGCATGCTAATCATGTTAGCATCATGTTAGCAAACATGCTAATCATGTTAGCATCTTGTTAAATACATGCTAACAACATGGTAATCATGCTAGCATCATGCTAGCATTATGCTAATGATGTTAGCATGTTGCTAGCATTATGCTAACATGATTAGCATCTTGTTAAAATCATGTTAACAACATGCTAATCATGTTAGCATGTTTGCTAGCATTATGCTAACATGATTAGCATCTTGTTTAAAACATGCTAGCAGCATGTTAAGGGTGTTAGCATCATGCTAGCAACATGCTAATCATGTTAGCATGTTGTTAACATAATGCTAACATGATTAGCATTTGGTTAAAATAATGCTAGCAAAACATGGTAATCATGATAGCATCATGCTAGCATTATGCTAATCATGTAAGCATGTTGCTAGCATTATGCTAACATGACTAGCATTTTGTTTAAAACATGCTAGCAGCATGCTTAGGGTGTTAGCATCATGCTAGCAACATGCTAATCATGTTAGCATTTTGGTAAAAACATCCTAGCAGGACGGTAATTATGTTAGCATCACGCTAATCAAGAGTGCCGAGTTTTGCCACTGCAAGCACCATTCACATTTTCTTCAGGAAATGTACATTCTAGTATTGTAATTACTATTCACCTGAACAAAACTTTGGCGCGTAACTCGTCCCGCACCGTTTGTCCTAGACCCACAAATGAGGTGTCAAATCGACCGGCTTATTGAGGAGAGGTGTGCTATGACTTTTCTAAGCGATCGGGTGTACGATGTTCGCACAGCGTACGAAAAAAATGGCTGAAAAAACTCCCATAGACTTAACATGGGGTCAAAATCTGTGAGATTATATCTTTGGATTGGAAGGTCATAGAGACTTGGGGCTGGGCTCTTTTGATTCGGCCAGCCAATAAGTAGTGACACAGCAACTTCATAGCCACGCCCTAGCAACCAATTACAGCACCCTAGCAACCGGGCCCGAATTTTGCCACTGCAAGCACCATTCACATTTTCTTCAGGAAATGTACATTCTAGTATTGTAATTACTATTCACCTGAACAAAACTTTGGCGCGTAACTCGTCCCGCACCGTTTGTCCTAGACCCACAAATGAGGTGTCAAATCGACCGGCTTATTGAGGAGAGGTGTGCTATGACTTTTCTAAGCGATCGGGTGTACGATGTTCGCACAGCGTATGAAAAAATTGGCTGAAAAAACTCCCATAGACTTAACATGGGGGCCAAATCTGTGAGATCATATCTTTGGTTTAGAAGGTCATAGAGACTTGGGGCTGGGCTCTTTTGACTGGGCCTATCAAGCCGCCAATAACTAGTGACTTCATGGCCACGCCCTAGCAACCAATTACAGCACCCTAGCAACCGAGTGGCGAATTTTGCCACTGCAAGCACCATTCACATTTTCTTCAGGAAATGTACATTCTAGTATTGTAATTACTATTCACCTGAACAAAACTTTGGCGTGTAACTCGTCCTGCACCTTTTGTCATAGACCCACAAATGAGGTGTCAAATCGACCGGCTTATTGAGGAGAGGTGTGCTATGACTTTTCTAAGCGATCGGGTGTACGATGTTCGCACAGCGTACGAAAAAATCGGCTGAAAAAACTCCCATAGACTTAACATTGGGTCAAAATCTGTGATATCATATCTTTGGATCAGAAGGTCATAGAGACTTGGGACTGGGCTCTTTTGATTCGGCCAGCCAATAAGTAGTGACACAGCAACTTCATAGCCACGCCCTAGCAACCAATTACAGCACCCTAGCAACCGGGGCCGAATTTTGCCACTGCAAGCACCATTCACATTTTCTTCATGAAATGTACATTCTAGTATTGTAATTACTATTCACCTGAACAAAACTTTGGCGCGTAACTCGTCCCGCACCGTTTGTCGTAGACCCATGAATGAGGTGTCAAATCGACCGGCTTATTGAGGAGAGGTGTGCTATGACTTTTCTAAGCGATCGGGTGTACGATGTTCGCACAGCGTACGAAAAAAACGGCTGAAAAAACTCCCATAGAGTTAACATTGGGTCCAAATCTGTGAGATCATATCTTTGGATCAGAAGGTCATAGAGACTTGGGGCTGGGCTCTTTTGATTCGGCCAGCCAATAAGTAGTGACACAGCAATTTCATAGCCACGCCCTAGCAACCAATTACCTCACTCTAGCAACCGGTGCCGAATTTTGCCACTGCAAGCACCATTCACATTTTCTTCAGGAAATGTACATTCTAGTATTGTAATTACTATTCACCTGAACAAAACTTTGGCGCGTAACTCGTCCCGCACCGTTTGTCGTAGACCCACGAATGAGGTGTCAAATCGACCGGCTTATTGAGGAGAGGTGTGCTATGACTTTTCTAAGTGATCGGGTGTACGATGTTCGCACAGCGTACGAAAAAAATGGCTCAAAAAACTCCCATAGACTTAACATTGGGTCAAAATCTGTGAGATCATATCTTTGGATCAGAAGGTCATAGAGACTTGGGGCTGGGCTCTTTTGATTCGGCCAGCCAATAAGTAGTGGCACAGCAACTTCATAGCCACGCCCTAGCAACCAATTACAGCACCCTAGCAACCGGGGCTGAATTTTGCCACTGCAAGCACCATTCACATTTTCTTCAGGAAATGTACATTCTAGTATTGTAATTACTATTCACCTGAACAAAACTTTGGCGCGTAACTCGTCTCGCAGTTTTTGACGTAGATCCACGAATGAGGTGTCAAATCGACCGGCTTATTGAGGAGAGGTGTGCTATGACTTTTCTAAGCAATCAGGTGTACGATGTTCGCACAGCGTACGAAAAAATGGCTGAAAAAACTCCCATAGACTTAACATGGGGGCCAAATCTGTGAGATCATATCTTTGGTTTATAAGGTCATAGAGACTTGGTGCTGGGCTCTTTTGACTCGGCCTATCAAGCCGCCAATAAGTAGTGACTTCATGGCCACGCCCTATTAACCAATTACAGCACCCTAGCAACCGAGTGCCGAATTTTGCCACTGCAAGCACCATTCACATTTTCTTCAGGAAATGTACATTCTAGTATTGTAATTACTATTCACCTGAACAAAACTTTGGCGCGTAACTCGTCCCGCACCGTTTGTCCTAGACCCACAAATGAGGTGTCAAATCGACCGGCTTATTGAGGAGAGGTGTGCTATGACTTTTCTAAGCAATCAGGTGTACGATGTTCGCACAGCGTACGAAAAAAATGGCTCAAAAAACTCCCATAGACTTAACATTGGGTCAAAATCTGTGAGATCATATCTTTGGATCAGAAGGTCATAGAGACTTGGGGCTGGGCTCTTTTGATTCGGCCAGCCAATAAGTAGTGGCACAGCAACTTCATAGCCACGCCCTAGCAACCAATTACAGCACCCTAGCAACCGGGGCTGAATTTTGCCACTGCAAGCACCATTCACATTTTCTTCAGGAAATGTACATTCTAGTATTGTAATTACTATTCACCTGAACAAAACTTTGGCGCGTAACTCGTCTCGCAGTTTTTGACGTAGATCCACGAATGAGGTGTCAAATCGACCGGCTTATTGAGGAGAGGTGTGCTATGACTTTTCTAAGCAATCAGGTGTACGATGTTCGCACAGCGTACGAAAAAATGGCTGAAAAAACTCCCATAGACTTAACATGGGGGCCAAATCTGTGAGATCATATCTTTGGTTTATAAGGTCATAGAGACTTGGTGCTGGGCTCTTTTGACTCGGCCTATCAAGCCGCCAATAAGTAGTGACTTCATGGCCACGCCCTATTAACCAATTACAGCACCCTAGCAACCGAGTGCCGAATTTTGCCACTGCAAGCACCATTCACATTTTCTTCAGGAAATGTACATTCTAGTATTGTAATTACTATTCACCTGAACAAAACTTTGGCGCGTAACTCGTCCCGCACCGTTTGTCCTAGACCCACAAATGAGGTGTCAAATCGACCGGCTTATTGAGGAGAGGTGTGCTATGACTTTTCTAAGCGATCGGGTGTACGATGTTCGCACAGCGTACGAAAAAAATGGCTGAAAAAACTCCCATAGACTTAACATGGGGTCCAAATCTGTGAGATCATATCTTTGGATCAGAAGTTCGTAGAGACTTGGGGCTGGGCTCTTTTGATTCGGCAAGCCAATAAGTAGTGACACAGCAACTTCATAGCCACGCCCTAGCAACCAATTACAGCACCCTAGCAACCGAGTCCGGTGTTTTGCCACTGCAAGCACCATTCACATTTTCTTTAGGAAATGTACATTCTAGTTAATGGTGCTTGCCAAAGGCAAAGCTCCATTCTTAATCTTCTGCATACTTATTATTATTATTATTAATGGTGCTTGCCAAAGGCAAAGCTCCATTCTTAATCTTCTGCATACTTATTATTATTATTCTTCTTCTTCTGGACACTTTCGTCTGCGCGTAACTCGTTCCGCAGTTTTTGTCATAGACCCATGAATGAGGTGTCAAATCGACCGGCCTATTGAGGAGTGGTGTGCTATGACTTTTATAAGCAATCGGGTGTACGATGTTCGTCCGGCGGGCGAAAAATCGGGCGAAAAATCCCATAGACTTAACATTGCGACGAACTTTGACGAGTCATAGCTCCTAACGAGAATTTCGTAGAAACATGTGAGTTACCACGTTTGAAGAGGCTGACAGGCTCTCTCAGACCATACCTCAAAATGGGGTGTAAGTTGTACCCCTGGGGCGCAAGAGCTGCCCAAATTTGCCCCATAGACATACTATGGTGAAGCCGTGCCCATGAACCAGGAAGTACTGTGTTTTTCCTACTATGGGAAATTACATAGGGATTTTGTATTGAACATAACTCTGGATCACAATGACATAGAGACAAGGGGGTGGGCTCATTTCACTCAGGTGACCAATCAGTCTCCCAGGATCATTGTGAAGCTATCAAGCCACGCCCTAGCAACCATATAGAACACCATAGCAACAAGTTCCATAGACTTCCATTGAAAAAGATCAAAGGAATATCTTTGGATAGAAGTGTCATAGAAACATGAGGGTGGGCTCATTCGACTCGGGGCAGCAAACAGCCAATCACGAATCACCTTCAAGACTTCATAGCCACGCCCTAGCAACCATTTAGAGCACCCTAGCAACCCAAAGCATAGTGGAATATCTTCAAATATGAATATCATAGAGGCATGGGGGTTGGTTTATATCATTCATACTGGCAAGCAGCCTTTGGAATATCATCATTGGCAGCTGCCAAGCCACTCCCTAGCAACCAAACAGAGTACCCTAGCAACCGTTTAGCAAGATGTATATCTCCGCATCAGAACATCGTAGAGAAATGGGGGTTGGTTTATATTGTCAAGCAGCCTTTGGAGTATCATCATTGGTAGCTGCCAAGCCACTCCTTAGCAACCAAACAGAGTACCCTAGCAACCGTTTTTCAAGATCTATATCTCTGCATCAGAACATCATAGAGACATGGGGGTTGGTTTATATTGTCAAGCAGCCTTTGGTTTATCATTACTGGCAGTTGCCAAGCCACTCCCTAGCAACCAAACAGAGTACCCTAGCAACCGTTTTTCAAGATCTATATCTCTGCATCAGAAAATCGTAAAGACATGGGGGTTGGTTTATATTGTCAAGCAGCCTTTGGAGTATCATCATTGGTAGCTGCCAAGCCACTCCTTAGCAACCAAACAGAGTACCCTAGCAACCGTTTAGCAAGATCTATATCTCTGCATCAGAGCATCATAGAGACATTGCGGTTGGCTCTTTTGACTCATGCTAGCAAACTGGACTTCCAACATGCTACACATGCTAACAGTGAATAGCTACATGCTAATAGTGATTAGCTTAGGGTTTAAACATGACACAAATTAGTAAAAATGTGTTAACATAATGCTGGCAGCATGCTAATTGTGTTAGCATCATGCTAGTAGCATGCTAATCATGTTAGCATCTTGTTAAAAACATGCTAGCAACATGGTAATCATGCTAGCATCATGCTAGCATTATGCTAATCATGTTAGCATGTTGCTAGCATTATGCTAACATGATTAGCATCTTGTTAAAATAATGCTAGCAACATGGTAATCATGCTAGCATCATGCTAGCATTATGCTAATCATGTTAGCATGTTGCTAACATTATGCTAACATGATTAGCATCTTGTTAAAATAATGCTAGCAACATGGTAATCATGCTAGCATCATGCTAGCATAATGCTAATCATGTTAGCATGTTGCTAGCATTATGCTAACATGATTAGCCTCTTGTTTAAAACATGCTAGCAGCATGCTAAGGGTGTTAGCATCATGCTAGCAACATGCTAATCATGTTAGCATCTTGCTAAAAATATCCTAGCAGGATGGTAATTATGTTAGCATCATGCTAATCAAGAGTGCCGAGTTTTGCCACTGCAAGCACCATTCACATTTTCTTCAGAAAATGTACATTCTAGTATTGTAATTACTATTCACCTGAACAAAACTTTGGCGCGTAACTCGTCCCGCACCGTTTGTTGTAGACCCACGAATGAGGTGTCAAATCGACCGGCTTATTGAGGAGAGGTGTGCTATGACTTTTCTAAGCGATCGGGTGTACGATGTTCGCACAGTGTACGAAAAAAATGGCTGAAAAAACTCCCATAGACTTAACATTGAGGCAAATTCTATGAGATCATATCTTTGGATCAGAAGGTCATAGAGACTTGGGGCTGGGCTCTTTTGATTCGGCCAGCCAATAAGTACTGACACAGCAACTTCATAGCCACGCCCTAGCAACCAATTACAGCACCCTAGCAACCGGTGCCGAATTTTTCCACTGCAAGCACCATTCACATTTTCTTCAGGAAATGTACATTCTAGTATTGTAATTACTATTCACCTGAACAAAACTTTGGCACGTAACTCGTCCCGCACCGTTTGTCGTAGACCCACGAATGAGGTGTCAAATCGACCGGCTTATTGAGGAGAGGTGTGCTATGACTTTTCTAAGCGATTGGGTGTACGATTTTCGCACAGCATACGAAAAAACGGCTGAAAAAACTCCCATAGACTTAACATGGGGGCCAAATCTGTGAGATCATATCTTTGGTTTAGAAGGTCATAGAGACTTGGGGCTGGGCTCTTTTGATTCAGCCTGCCAATAAGTATTGACACAGCATCTTCATAGCCACGCCCTAGCAACCAATTACAGCACCCTAGCAACCGGTGACGAATTTTGCCACTGCAAGCACCATTCACATTTTCTTCAGGAAATGTACATTCTAGTTCTTCTTCTTCTTCTTCTGGACACAATTTCTGCGCGCTACTCCTCCCGCAGTTTTTGTCATAGACCCATGAATGAGGTGTCAAATCGACCGGCTCATTGAGGACAGGTGTGCTATGACTTTTATAAGCAATGGGTGTACGATGTTCGTCCGGCGGGCGAAAAAGTAGCGAAAAAAATCCCATAGACTTTGCATTGGGACAAACTTTGATGAGTAATAGCTCCTAACGAGAATTTCATAGAAACATGTGGGTTACCACGTTTGAAGAGCCTGATAGGCTCTCTCAGACCCTACCTCAAAATGGGGTGTAAGTTGTACCCCTGGGGCGCAAGAGCTGCCCAAAGTTGCCCCATAGACATACTATGGTGAAGCCGTGCCCATGAACCAGGAAGTACTGTGTTTTTCCTACTATGGGAAATTACATAGGGATTTTGTATTGAACATAACTCTGGATCACAATGTCATAGAGACAAGGGGTGGGCCCATTTTACTCAGGCAACCAATCAGTCTCTCAGGATCATTGTGAAGCTATCAAGCCACGCCCTAGCAACCATATAGAGCACCATAGCAACAAGTTCCATTGACTTCCATTGAAAAAGGTCAAATGAATATCTTTGGATAGAAGTGTCGTACAAACAAGAGGGTGGGCTCATTTGACTGGAGGCAGCAAACCGCCAATCACAAATCACCTTAAAGACATCATAGCCACGCCTTAGCAACCATTTAAAGCACCCTAGCAACCCAAAGCATAGGCAGATATCTTCAAATCTGAATATCATAGAGGCATGGGGGTTGGTTTATATCATTTATACTGGCAAGCAGCCTTTGGTTTATCATTACTAGCAGCTGCCAAGCCACTCCCTAGCAACCAAACAGAGTACCCTAGCAACCGTTTTGCAAGATCTATATCTCTGCATCAGAACATCATAAAGACATGGGGGTTGGTTTATATTGTCAAGCAGCCTTTGGAGTATCATCATTGGTAGCTGCCAAGCCACTCCTTAGCAACCAAACAGAGTACCCTAGCAACCGTTTAGCAAGATCTATATCTCTGCATCAGAGCATCATAGAGACATGGCGGTTGGCTCTTTTGACTCATGCTAGCAAACTGAACTTCCAACATGCTACACATGCTAGCAGTGAATAGCTACATGCTAATAGTGATTAGCTTAGGGTTTAAACATGACACAAACTAGTAAAAATGTGTTACATCATGCTGGTAACATGCTAATTGTGTTAGCATCATGCTAGTAGCATGCTAATCATGTTAGCATCATGCTAGCAAACATGCTAATTATGTTAGCATCTTGTTAAAAACATGCTTAGCAACATGGTAATCATGCTAGCATCATGCTAGCATTATGCTAATCATGTTAGCATGTTGCTAGCATTATGCTAACATGATTAGCATCTTTCTAAAAACATGCTAGCAGCATGCTAAGGGTGTTAGCATTATGCTAGCAACAAATGCTAATCATGTTAGCATGTTGCTAGCATAATGCTAACATGATTAGCATCTTTCTAAAAACATGCTAGCAGCATGCTAAGGGTGTTAGCATAATGCTAGCAACATGCTAATCATGTTAGCATCTTGATAAAAACATCCTAGCAGGACGGTAATTATGTTAGCATCATGCTAATCAAGAGTGCCGAGTTTTGCCACTGCAAGCACCATTCACATTTTCTTCAGGAAATGTACATTCTAGTATTGTAATTACTATTCACCTGAACAAAACTTTGGCACGTAACTCGTCCCGCACCGTTTGTCGTAGACCCACGAATGAGGTGTCAAATCGACCGGCTTATTGAGGAGAGGTGTGCTATGACTTTTCTAAGCGATTGGGTGTACGATTTTCGCACAGCATACGAAAAAACGGCTGAAAAAACTCCCATAGACTTAACATGGGGGCCAAATCTGTGAGATCATATCTTTGGTTTAGAAGGTCATAGAGACTTGGGGCTGGGCTCTTTTGATTCAGCCTGCCAATAAGTATTGACACAGCATCTTCATAGCCACGCCCTAGCAACCAATTACAGCACCCTAGCAACCGGTGACGAATTTTGCCACTGCAAGCACCATTCACATTTTCTTCAGGAAATGTACATTCTAGTTAATGGTGCTTGCCATAGGCAAAGCTCCATTCTTATTATTGCTCATACTTATTATTATAATTATTTTTCTGGACAAAAGTTTGGCGCGCTACTCCTCCCACAGTTTTTGTCCTAGACCAATGAATCAGGTGTCAAATCGACCGGCTTATTGAGGAGACCTGTGCTATGACTTTTATAAGCGATCGGGTGTACGATGTTCGTCCAGCGGGCGAAAAAGTAGCGAAAAAAATCCCATAGACTTTGCATTGCGACAAATTTTGACGAGTTATTGCTCCGAGTGAGAATTTCGTAGAAACATGTGGGTTACCACGTTTGAAGAGGCTAGCAAGCTCTGTCAGGCCATACCTCAAAACTGGGTGTAAGTTGTACCCCTGGGGCGCAAGAGCTGCCCAAAGTTGCCCCATAGACATACTATGGTGAAGCCGTGCCCATGAACCAGGAAGTACTGTGTTTTTCCTACTATGGGAAATTACATAGGGATTTTGTATTGAACATAACTCTGGATCACAATGTCTTAGAGACAAGGGGGTGGGCTCATTTTACTCAGGCAACCAATCAGTCTCTCAGGATCATTGTGAAGCTATCAAGCCACGCCCTAGCAACCATATAGAGCACCATAGCAACAAGTTCCATAGACTTCCATTGAAAAAGATCAAATGAATATCTTTGGATAGGAGTGTCATAGAAACATGAGGGTGGGCTCATTTGACTCGGGGCAGCAAACGGCCAATCACGAATCACCTTCAACACTTCATAGCCACGCCCTAGCAACCATTTAGAGCACCCTAGCAACCCAAAGCATAGAGGGGATATCTTCAAATCTGAATATCATACAGGCATGGGGGTTGGTTTATATCATTCATACTGGAAAGCAGCCTTTGATGTATCATCATTGGCAGCTGCCAAGCCACTCCCTAGCAACCAAACAGAGTACCCTAGCAACCGTTTTTCAAGATGTATATCTCTGCATCAGAACATCGTACAGACATGGGGGTTGGTTTATATTGTCAAGCAGCCTTTGGAGTATCATCATTGGCAGCTGCCAAGCCACTCCCTAGCAACCAAACAGAGTACCCTAGCAACTGTTTAGCAAGACCTATATCTCTGCATCAGAGCATCATAGAGACATGGCGGTTGGCTCTTTTGACTCATGCTAGCAATCTGGACTTCCAACATGATACACATGCTAGCAGTGAATAGCTGCATGCTAATAGTGATTAGCTTAGGGTTTAAACATGACACAAACTAGTGAAAATGTGTTAGCATGATGATAGTAGCATGCTAATCATGTTAGCAAACATGCTAATCATGTTAGCATGTTGTTAACATTATGCTAACATGGTTAGCATCTTGCTAAAAACATGTTAACAGTATGCTACGGGTGTTAACATCATGGTGGCAACATGCTAATCATCTTAGCATGTTGCTAGCATTATGCTAACATGATTAGCATCTTGGTAAACACATCCTAGCAATATGCTAAGGGTGTTAGCATCATGCTACCATCATGCTAATCAAGAGTGCCGAGTTTTGCCACTGCAAGCACCATTCACATTTTCTTCAGGAAATGTACATTCTAGTTAATGGTGCTTGCCATAGGCAAAGCTCCATTCTTATTATTGCTCATACTTATTATTATAATTATTTTTCTGGACAAAAGTTTGGCGCGCTACTCCTCCCACAGTTTTTGTCCTAGACCAATGAATCAGGTGTCAAATCGACCGGCTTATTGAGGAGACCTGTGCTATGACTTTTATAAGCGATCGGGTGTACGATGTTCGTCCAGCGGGCGAAAAAGTAGCGAAAAAAATCCCATAGACTTTGCATTGCGACAAATTTTGACGAGTTATTGCTCCGAGTGAGAATTTCGTAGAAACATGTGGGTTACCACGTTTGAAGAGGCTAGCAAGCTCTGTCAGGCCATACCTCAAAACTGGGTGTAAGTTGTACCCCTGGGGCGCAAGAGCTGCCCAAAGTTGCCCCATAGACATACTATGGTGAAGCCGTGCCCATGAACCAGGAAGTACTGTGTTTTTCCTACTATGGGAAATTACATAGGGATTTTGTATTGAACATAACTCTGGATCACAATGTCTTAGAGACAAGGGGGTGGGCTCATTTTACTCAGGCAACCAATCAGTCTCTCAGGATCATTGTGAAGCTATCAAGCCACGCCCTAGCAACCATATAGAGCACCATAGCAACAAGTTCCATAGACTTCCATTGAAAAAGATCAAATGAATATCTTTGGATAGGAGTGTCATAGAAACATGAGGGTGGGCTCATTTGACTCGGGGCAGCAAACGGCCAATCACGAATCACCTTCAACACTTCATAGCCACGCCCTAGCAACCATTTAGAGCACCCTAGCAACCCAAAGCATAGAGGGGATATCTTCAAATCTGAATATCATACAGGCATGGGGGTTGGTTTATATCATTCATACTGGCAAGCAGCCTTTGATGTATCATCATTGGCAGCTGCCAAGCCACTCCCTAGCAACCAAACAGAGTACCCTAGCAACCGTTTTTCAAGATGTATATCTCTGCATCAGAACATCGTACAGACATGGGGGTTGGTTTATATTGTCAAGCAGCCTTTGGAGTATCATCATTGGCAGCTGCCAAGCCACTCCCTAGCAACCAAACAGAGTACCCTAGCAACTGTTTAGCAAGACCTATATCTCTGCATCAGAGCATCATAGAGACATGGCGGTTGGCTCTTTTGACTCATGCTAGCAATCTGGACTTCCAACATGATACACATGCTAGCAGTGAATAGCTACATGCTAATAGTGATTAGCTTAGGGTTTAAACATGACACAAACTAGTAAAAATGTGTTAGCATCATGCTGGTAACATGCTAATTGTGTTAGCAAACATGCTAATCATGTTAGCATGTTGTTAACATTATGCTAACATGGTTAGCATCTTGCTAAAAACATGTTAACAGTATGCTACGGGTGTTAACATCATGGTGGCAACATGCTAATCATGTTAGCATGTTGCTAGCATTATGCTAACATGATTAGCATCTTGGTAAACACATCCTAGCAATATGCTAAGGGTGTTAGCATCATGCTACCATCATGCTAATCAAGAGTGCCGAGTTTTGCCACTGCAAGCACCATTCACATTTTCTTCAGGAAATGTACATTCTAGTATTGTAATTACTATTCACCTGAACAAAACTTTGGCGCGTAACTTGTCCCGCACCGTTTGTAGTAGACCCACGAATGAGGTGTCAAATCGACCGGCTTATTGAGGAGAGGTGTGCTATGACTTTTCTAAGCGATCGGGTGTACGATGTTCGCACAGCGTACAAAAAAAACGGCTGAAAAAACTCCCATAGACTTAACATGGGGTCCAAATCTGTGAGATCATATCTTTGGATCAGAAGTTCGTAGAGACTTGGGGCTGGGCTCTTTTGATTCGGCCAGCCAATGAGTAGTGACACAGCAACTTCATAGCCACACCCTAGCAACCAATTACAGCACCCTAGCAACCGAGTCCGGTGGTTTGCCACTGCAAGCACCATTCACATTTTCTTCAGGAAATGTACATTCTAGTATTGTAATTACTATTCACCTGAACAAAACTTTGGCGCGTAACTCATCCCGCACCGTTTGTCCTAGACCCACAAATGAGATGTCAAATCGACCGGCTTATTGAGGAGAGGTGTGCTATGACTTTTCTAAGCGATCGGGTGTACGATGTTCGCACAGCGTACGAAAAAAATGGCTGAAAAAACTCCCATAGACTTAACATTGGGTCAAAATCTGTGAGATCATATCTTTGGATCAGAAGGTCATAGAGACTTGGGGCTGGGCTCTTTTGATTCGGCCAGCCAATAAGTAGTGGCACAGCAACTTCATAGCCACGCCCTAGCAACCAATTACAGCACCCTAGCAACCGAGTCCGGTGTTTTGCCACTGCAAGCACCATTCACATTTTCTTCAGGAAATGTACATTCTAGTTAATGGTGCTTGCCAAAGGCAAAGCTCCATTCTTATTCTGCTGCATACTTATTATTATTCTGCTTCTTCTTCTTCTTCTTCTTCTGGACAAAATTTCGGCGCGTAACTAGTCTCGCAGCTTTTGTCCTAGACCCACGAATGAGGTGTCAAATCGTGCGGATTATTCGGGAATGGTGTGCTATGACTTTTATAAGCGATCGGGTGTACGATGTTCGTCCGGCGGGCGAAAAATCGGGCGAAAAATCCCATAGACTTAACATTGCGACGAACTTTGACGAGTCATAGCTCCTAACGAGAATTTCGTAGAAACATGTGGGTCACCACGATTGAAGGGGCTGACAGGTTCTGTCAGACCATACCTCAAAATGGGGTGTAAGTTGTACCCCTGGGGCACAAGAGCTGCCCAAAGTTGCCCCATAGACATACTATGGTGAAGCCGTGCCCATGAAATGGTGTGTTTTTCCTACTATGGGAAATTACATAGGGATTTTGTATTGAACATAACTCTGGATCACAATGTCATAGAGACAAGGGGGTGGGCTCATTTCACTCAGGCAGCCAATCAGTCTCTCAGGATCATTGTGAAGCTATCAAGCCACGCCCTAGCAACCATATAGAGCACCATAGCAACAAGATCCATAGACTTCCATTCAAAAAGATCAAATGAATATCTTTGGATAGGAGTGTCATACAAACATGAGGGTGGGCTCATTTGACTCGAGGCAGCAAACCGCCAATCAAAAATCACCTTAAAGACATCTTAGCCACGCCTTAGCAACCATTTAGAGCACCCTAGCAACACAAAGCAAAGAGGGATATCTTCAAATCTGAATATCATGCAAGCATGGGGGTTGGTTTAAATCATTCATACTGGCAAGCAGCCTTTGGTGTATCATCATTGGCAGCTGCCAAGCCACTCCCTAGCAACCAAACAGAGTACCCTAGCAACCGTTTTTCAAGATGTATATCTCTGCATCAGAACATCGTAAAGACATGGGGGTTGGTTTATATTGTCAAGCAGCCTTTGGAGTATCATCATTGGTAGCTGCCAAGCCACTCCTTAGCAACCAAACAGAGTACCCTAGCAACCGTTTAGCAAGATCTATATCTCTGCATCAGAGCATCATAGAGACATGGCGGTTGGTTTATATTGTCAAGCAGCCTTTGGAGTATCATCATTGGTAGCTGCCAGGCCACTCCCTAGCAACCAACCAGATTACCCTAGCAACCGTTTTTCAAGATCCATATCTCTGCATCAGAACATCATAAAGACATGGGGGTTGGTTTATGTTGTCAAGCAGCCTTTGGAGTATCATCATTGGCAACTGCCAAGCCACTCCCTAGCAACCAAACAGAGTACCCTAGCAACCATTTAGCGATGCCTATATCTCTGCATCAGAACATTGTAGAGACATGGGGGTTGGCTTTTTTGACTCATGCTAGCAAACTGTACTTGCAACATGCTACACATGCTAGCAGTTAATAGCTACATGCTAATAGTGATTAGCTAAGTGCTAAAGTGGGATGAGAACATGCTAAGAACTCTATAGAAACTCCATAGTAACTATCTGTGCCAACTACCAACCACCTAGTAACACCATAGCATCCACCCAGGTTACCATAGCAACCGCCCAGAACACCCTAGCAACCGCCTAGCAACACCATAGTGACCACTCCAGGTACCTTAACAACTGCCTAGCAACACCTTAGCAACCACCCCAAGTACCTTAGCAACTGCCTAGCAACCACCCTGGTTACCATAGCAACCGCCTAGCAACCGCCTAGCAACGCCTTAGCAACCACCCCAAGTACCTTAGCAACTGCCTAGCAACACCCTAGCAACCACCCTGGTTACCATAGAAACCGCCTAGCAACCGCCTAGCAACCGCCTAGCAACCACCCAGAACACCCTAGCAACCGCCTAGCAACACCTTAGCAACCACCCCAAGTACCTTAGCAACTGCCTAGCAACACCCTAGCAACCACCCTGGTTACCATAGCAACCGCCTAGCAACCGCCTAGCAACCACCCAGAACATCCTAGCAACCGCCTAGCAACACCTTAGCAACCACCCCAAGTACCTTAGCAACCGCCTAGCAACCACCCAGGTTACCATAGCAACCGCCTAGCAACCACCCAGAACACCCTAGCAACCACCCAGGTTACCATAGCAACCGCCTAGCAACCGCCTATCAACACCTTAGCAACCACCCAGGTTACCATAGCAATCGCCTAGCAACCACCCAGAACACCCTAGCAACCGTTTAGCAACACCTTAGCAACCACCCCAAGTACCTTAGCAACTGCCTAGCAACACCCTAGCAACCACCCAGGTTACATAGCAACCGCCTAGCAACCACCCAGAACACCCTAGCAACCACCCAGGTTACCATAGCAATCGCCTAGCAACCACCCAGAACACCCTAGCAACCGTTTAGCAACACCTTAGCAACCACCCCAAGTACCTTAGCAACTGCCTAGCAACACCCTAGCAACCACCCAGGTTACATAGCAACCGCCTAGCAACCACCCAGAACACCCTAGCAACCGCCTAGCAACCGAGTGGCGATTTTGTCACTGCAAGCACCATTCACATTTTCTTCAGGAAATGTACATTCTAGTATTGTAATTACTATTCACCTGAACAAAACTTTGGCGCGTAACTCGTCCGGCACCGTTTGTAGTAGACCCACGAATGAGGTGTCAAATCGACCGGCTTATTGAGGAGAGGTGTGCTATGACTTTTCTAAGCGATCGGGTGTACGATGTTCGCACAGCGTACAAAAAAAACGGCTGAAAAAACTCCCATAGACTTAACATGGGGTCCAAATCTGTGAGATCATATCTTTGGATCAGAAGTTCGTAGAGACTTGGGGCTGGGCTCTTTTGATTCGGCCAGCCAATAAGTAGTGACGCAGCAGCTTCATAGCCACGCCCTAGCAATCAATTACAGCAACCTAGCAACCGAGTCCGGTGTTTTGCCACTGCAAGCACCATTCACATTTTCTTCAGGAAATGTACATTCTAGTTAATGGTGCTTGCCAAAGGCAAAGCTCCATTCTTATTCTCCTGCATACTTATTATTATTATTATTAATGGTGCTTGCCAAAGGCAAAGCTCCATTCTTATTCTGCTGCATACTTATTATTATTCTGCTTCTTCTTCTTCTTCTTCTTCTGGACAAAATTTCGGCGCGTAACTAGTCTCGCAGCTTTTGTCCTAGACCCACGAATGAGGTGTCAAATCGTGCGGATTATTCGGGAATGGTGTGCTATGACTTTTATAAGCGATCGGGTGTACGATGTTCGTCCGGCGGGCGAAAAATCGGGCGAAAAATCCCATAGACTTAACATTGCGACGAACTTTGACGAGTCATAGCTCCTAACGAGAATTTCGTAGAAACATGTGGGTCACCACGATTGAAGGGGCTGACAGGTTCTGTCAGACCATACCTCAAAATGGGGTGTAAGTTGTACCCCTGGGGCACAAGAGCTGCCCAAAGTTGCCCCATAGACATACTATGGTGAAGCCGTGCCCATGAAATGGTGTGTTTTTCCTACTATGGGAAATTACATAGGGATTTTGTATTGAACATAACTCTGGATCACAATGTCATAGAGACAAGGGGGTGGGCTCATTTCACTCAGGCAGCCAATCAGTCTCTCAGGATCATTGTGAAGCTATCAAGCCACGCCCTAGCAACCATATAGAGCACCATAGCAACAAGATCCATAGACTTCCATTCAAAAAGATCAAATGAATATCTTTGGATAGGAGTGTCATACAAACATGAGGGTGGGCTCATTTGACTCGAGGCAGCAAACCGCCAATCAAAAATCACCTTAAAGACATCTTAGCCACGCCTTAGCAACCATTTAGAGCACCCTAGCAACACAAAGCAAAGAGGGATATCTTCAAATCTGAATATCATGCAAGCATGGGGGTTGGTTTAAATCATTCATACTGGCAAGCAGCCTTTGGTGTATCATCATTGGCAGCTGCCAAGCCACTCCCTAGCAACCAAACAGAGTACCCTAGCAACCGTTTTTCAAGATGTATATCTCTGCATCAGAACATCGTAAAGACATGGGGGTTGGTTTATATTGTCAAGCAGCCTTTGGAGTATCATCATTGGTAGCTGCCAAGCCACTCCTTAGCAACCAAACAGAGTACCCTAGCAACCGTTTAGAAAGATCTATATCTCTGCATCAGAGCATCATAGAGACATGGCGGTTGGTTTATATTGTCAAGCAGCCTTTGGAGTATCATCATTGGTAGCTGCCAGGCCACTCCCTAGCAACCAACCAGATTACCCTAGCAACCGTTTTTCAAGATCCATATCTCTGCATCAGAACATCATAAAGACATGGGGGTTGGTTTATGTTGTCAAGCAGCCTTTGGAGTATCATCATTGGCAACTGCCAAGCCACTCCCTAGCAACCAAACAGAGTACCCTAGCAACCATTTAGCGATGCCTATATCTCTGCATCAGAACATTGTAGAGACATGGGGGTTGGCTTTTTTGACTCATGCTAGCAAACTGTACTTGCAACATGCTACACATGCTAGCAGTTAATAGCTACATGCTAATAGTGATTAGCTAAGTGCTAAAGTGGGATGAGAACATGCTAAGAACTCTATAGAAACTCCATAGTAACTATCTGTGCCAACTACCACCCACCTAGTAACACCATAGCATCCACCCAGGTTACCATAGCAACCGCCCAGAACACCCTAGCAACCGCCTAGCAACACCATAGTGACCACTCCAGGTACCTTAACAACTGCCTAGCAACACCTTAGCAACCACCCCAAGTACCTTAGCAACTGCCTAGCAACCACCCTGGTTACCATAGCAACCGCCTAGCAACCACCCAGAACACCATAGCAACCGCCTAGCAACGCCTTAGCAACCACCCCAAGTACCTTAGCAACTGCCTAGCAACACCCTAGCAACCACCCTGGTTACCATAGAAACCGCCTAGCAACCGCCTAGCAACCGCCTAGCAACCACCCAGAACACCCTAGCAACCGCCTAGCAACACCTTAGCAACCACCCCAAGTACCTTAGCAACTGCCTAGCAACACCCTAGCAACCACCCTGGTTACCATAGCAACCACATAGCAACCACCCAGAACACCATAGCAACCGCCTAGCAACGCCTTAGCAACCACCCCAAGTACCTTAGCAACTGCCTAGCAACACCCTAGCAACCACCCTGGTTGCCATAGCAACCGCCTAGCAACCGCCTAGCAACCACCCAGAACATCCTAGCAACCGCCTAGCAACACCTTAGCAACCACCCCAAGTACCTTAGCAACCGCCTAGCAACCACCCAGGTTACCATAGCAACCGCCTAGCAACCACCCAGAACACCCTAGCAACCACCCAGGTTACCATAGCAACCGCCTAGCAACCACCCAGAACACCCTAGCAACCGCCTATCAACACCTTAGCAACCACCCAGGTTACATAGCAACCGCCTAGCAACCACCCAGAACACCCTAGCAACCACCCAGGTTACCATAGCAATCGCCTAGCAACCACCCAGAACACCCTAGCAACCGTTTAGCAACACCTTAGCAACCACCCCAAGTACCTTAGCAACTGCCTAGCAACACCCTAGCAACCACCCAGGTTACATAGCAACCGCCTAGCAACCACCCAGAACACCCTAGCAACCGCCTAGCAACCGAGTGGCGATTTTGTCACTGCAAGCACCATTCACATTTTCTTCAGGAAATGTACATTCTAGTTATTATTATTATTATTCCACACAAAATTTTGGCGCGCTACTCCTCCCGCAGCTTTTGTCCTAGACCCATGAATGAGGTGTCAAATCGACCGGCTTATTGAGGAGAGGTGTGCTATGACTTTTATAAGCGATCGGGTGTACGATGTTCGTCCGACGGGCGAAAAATCGGGCGAAAAATCCCATAGACTTAACATTGGGACGAACTTTGACAAGTCATAACTCTGGATCACAATGTCATAGAGACAAGGGGGTGGGCTCATTTTACTCAGGCAACCAATCAGTCTATCAAGATAATTTTAAAGCTATCAAGCCACGCCCTAGCAACCATAGAGAGTACCTTAGTAACAAGCTCCATAGACTTCCATTGAAAAAGATCAAAGGAATATCTTTGGATAGGAGTGTCATACAAACATGAGGGTGGGCTCGTTTGACTCGAAGCAGCAAACCGCCAATCACAAATAACCTTAAAGCCATCATAGCCACGCCTTAGCAACCATTTTAGAGCACCCTAGCAACCCAAAGCATAGGCAGATATCTTCAAATCTGAATATCATAGAGGCATGGGGGTTGGTTTATATCATTCATACTGGCAAGCAGCCTTTGGTTTATCATTACTGGCAGCTGCCAAGCCACTCCCTAGCAACCAAACAGAGTACCCTAGCAACTGTTTTGCAAGATCTATATCTCTGCATCAGAACATCGTAAAGACATGGGTGTTGGTTTATATTGTCAAGCAGCCTTTGGAGTATCATCATTGGTAGCTGCCAAGCCACTCCCTAGCAACCAAACAGAGTACCCTAGCAACCGTTTAGCAATATCTATATCTCTGCATCAGAGCATCATAGAGACATGGCGGATGGCTCTTTTGACTAATGCTAGCAAACTGGACTTCCAACATGCTACACATGCTAGCAGTGAATAGCTACATGCTAATAGTGATTAGCTTAGGGTTTAAACATGACACAAACTAGTAAAAATGTGTTAGCATCATGCTGGTAACATGCTAATTGTGTTAGCATCATGTTAGTAGCATGCTAATCATGTTAGCATTATGCTAGCAAACATGCTAATCATGTTATCATCTTGTTAAAACCATGCTAATCATGTTAGCATGTTGCTAGCATTATGCTAACATGATTAGCATATTGTTTAAAACATGTTAGCAGCATGCTAAGGGTGTTAGCATCATGGTAGCAACATGCTAATCATGTTAGCATCTTGCTAAAAACATCCTAGCAGGACGGTAATTATGTTAGCATAGTTTTGCCACTGCAAGCACCATTCACATTTTCTTCAGGAAATGTACATTCTAGTATTGTAATTACTATTCACCTGAACAAAACTTTGGCGCGTAACTCGTCCCGCACCGTTTGTCGTAGACCCACGAATGAGGTGTCAAATCGACCGGCTTATTGAGGAGAGGTGTGCTATGACTTTTCTAAGCGATCGGGTGTACGATGTTCGCACAGCGTACGAAAAAACGGCTGAAAAAACTCCCATAGACTTTACATGGGGGCCAAATCTGTGAGATCATATCTTTGGTTTAGAAGGTCATAGAGACTTGGGGCTGGGCTTTTTTGACTCGGCCTATCAAGCAGCCAATAACTATTGACTTCATAGCCTCACCCTAGCAACCAGGTGCCGAATTTTGCCACTGCAAGCACCATTCACATTTTCTTCAGGAAATGTACTTTCTAGTATTGTAATTACTATTCACCTGAACAAAACTTTGGCGCATAACTCGTCCCGCACCGTTTGTCGTAGACCCATGAATGAGGTGTCAAATCGACCGGCTTATTGAGGAGAGGTGTGCTATGACTTTTCTAAGTGATCGGGTGTACGATGTTCGCAGAGCGTACGAAAAAACGGCTGAAAAAACTCCCATTGACTTAACATGGGGGCCAAATCTGTGAGATCATATCTTTAGTTTAGAAGTTCGTAGAGACTTGGGGCTGGGCTCTTTTGATTCGGCCAGCCAATAAGTAGTGACACAGCAACTTCATAGCCACGTCCTAGCAACCAATTACAGCACCCTAGCAACCGGTGCCGAATTTTGCCACTGCAAGCACCATTCACATTTTCTTCAGGAAATGTACATTCTAGTATTGTAATTACTATTCACCTGAACAAAACTTTGGCGCATAACTCGTCCCGCACCGTTTGTCGTAGACCCATGAATGAGGTGTCAAATCGACCGGCTTATTGAGGAGAGGTGTGCTATGACTTTTCTAAGTGATCGGGTGTACGATGTTCGCAGAGCGTACGAAAAAACGGCTGAAAAAACTCCCATTGACTTAACATGGGGGCCAAATCTGTGAGATCATATCTTTAGTTTAGAAGTTCGTAGAGACTTGGGGCTGGGCTCTTTTGATTCGGCCAGCCAATAAGTAGTGACACAGCAACTTCATAGCCACGTCCTAGCAACCAATTACAGCACCCTAGCAACCGGTGCCGAATTTTGCCACTGCAAGCACCATTCACATTTTCTTCAGGAAATGTACATTCTAGTATTGTAATTACTATTCACCTGAACAAAACTTTGGCGCGTAACTCGTCCCGCACCGTTTGTCCTAGACCCACAAATGAGGTGTCAAATCGACCGGCTTATTGAGGAGAGGTGTGCTATGACTTTTCTAAGCGATCGGGTGTACGATGTTCGCACAGCGTACGAAAAAAATGGCTGAAAAAACTCCCATAGACTTAACATTGGGTCAAAATCTGTGAGATCATATCTTTGGATCAGAAGGTCATAGAGACTTGGGGCTGGGCTCTTTTGATTCGGCCAGCCAATAAGTAGTGGCACAGCAACTTCATAGCCACGCCCTAGCAACCAATTACAGCACCCTAGCAACCGAGTCCGGTGTTTTGCCACTGCAAGCACCATTCACATTTTCTTCAGGAAATGTACATTCTAGTTAATGGTGCTTGCCAAAGGCAAAGCTCCATTCTTATTCTCCTGCATACTTATTATTATTATTATTATTATTATTATTATTATTATTCCACACAAAATTTTGGCGCGCTACTCCTCCCGCAGCTTTTGTCCTAGACCCATGAATGAGGTGTCAAATCGACCGGCTTATTGAGGAGAGGTGTGCTATGACTTTTATAAGCGATCGGGTGTACGATGTTCGCACAGCGTACGAAAAAAATGGCTGAAAAAACTCCCATAGACTTAACATTGGGTCAAAATCTGTGAGATCATATCTTTGGATCAGAAGGTCATAGAGACTTGGGGCTGGGCTCTTTTGATTCGGCCAGCCAATAAGTAGTGGCACAGCAACTTCATAGCCACGCCCTAGCAACCAATTACAGCACCCTAGCAACCGAGTCCGGTGTTTTGCCACTGCAAGCACCATTCACATTTTCTTCAGGAAATGTACATTCTAGTTAATGGTGCTTGCCAAAGGCAAAGCTCCATTCTTATTCTCCTGCATACTTATTATTATTATTATTATTATTATTATTATTATTATTCCACACAAAATTTTGGCGCGCTACTCCTCCCGCAGCTTTTGTCCTAGACCCATGAATGAGGTGTCAAATCGACCGGCTTATTGAGGAGAGGTGTGCTATGACTTTTATAAGCGATCGGGTGTACGATGTTCGTCCGACGGGCGAAAAATCGGGCGAAAAATCCCATAGACTTAACATTGGGATGAACTTTGACAAGTCATAACTCTGGATCACAATGTCATAGAGACAAGGGGGTGGGCTCATTTTACTCAGGCAACCAATCAGTCTATCAAGATAATTTTAAAGCTATCAAGCCACGCCCTAGCAACCATAGAGAGTACCTTAGCAACAAGTTCCATAGACTTCCATTGAAAAAGATCAAAGGAATATCTTTGGATAGGAGTGTCATAGAAACATGAGGGTGGGCTCATTTGACTCGGGGCAGCAAACGGCCAATCACGAATCACCTTCAAGATATCATAGCCACGCCCTAGCAACTATTTAGAGCACCCTAGCAACTCAAAGCATAGAGGGGATATCTTCAAATCTGAACATCATAGAGGAATGGGGGTTGGTTTATATCATTCATACTGGCAAGCAGCCTTTGGTTTATCATTACTGGCAGCTGCCAAGCCACTCCCTAGCAACCAAACAGAGTACCCTAGCAACCGTTTTGCAAGATCTATATCTCTGCATCAGAACATCGTAGAGACATGGGTGTTGGTTTATATTGTCAAGCAGCCTTTGGAGTATCATCATTGGTAGCTACCAAGCCACTCCCTAGCAACCAAACAGAGTACCCTAGCAACCGTTTTGAAACACCTATATTTCTGCATCAGAACATTATAGAGACATGGCGGTTGGCTCTTTTGACTCATGCTAGCAAACTGGACTTCCACCATGCTACAAATGCTAGCAGTGAATAGCTACATGCTAATAGTGATTAGCTTAAGGTTTAAACATGACACAAACTAGTAAAAATGTGTTAGAATAATGCTAGTGGCATGTTAATTGTGTTAGCATGATGCTAGTAGCATGCTAATCATGTTAGCATCATGTTAGCAAACATGCTAATCATGTTAGCATCTTGTTAAATAAATGCTAACAACATGGTAATCATGCTAGCATCATGCTAGCATTATGCTAATGATGTTAGCATGTTGCTAACATTATGCTAACATGATTAGCATCTTGTTAAAATCATGCTAACAACATGGTAATCATGCTAGCATAATGCTAGCATTATGCTAATCATGTTAGCATGTTTGCTAGCATTATGCTAACATGATTAGCATCTTGTTTAAAACATGCTAGCAGCATGCTAAGGGTGTTAGCATCATGCTAGCAACATGCTAATCATGTTAGCATGTTGCTAACATAATGCTAACATGATTAGCATTTGGTTAAAATAATGCTAGCAACATGGTAATCATGCTAGCATCATGCTAGCATTATGCTAATCATGTTAGCATGTTGCTAGCATTATGCTAACATGACTAGCATTTTGTTTAAAACATGCTAGCAGCATGCTTAGGGTGTTAGCATCATGCTAGCAACATGCTAATCATGTTAGCATCTTGTTAAAAACATGCTAGCAAAATGGTAATCATGCTAGCATCATGTTACCATTATGCTAATCATGTTAGCATTTTGCTAGCATTATGCTAACATGATTAGCATCTTGTTAAAATCATGGTAGCAACATGGTAATCATGCTAGCATCATGCTAGCATTATGCTAATCATGTTAGCATGTTTTGCTAGCATTATGCTAACATGATTAGAATCTTGCTAAAAACATGCTGGCATTATGCTATGGGTGTTAGCATCATGCTAGCAAAATACTAATCTGTTAGCATCTTGCTAAAAACATCCTAGCAGGACGGTAATTATGTTAGCATCATGCTAATCAAGAGTGCTGAGTTTTGCCACTGCAAGCACCATTCACATTTTCTTCAGGAAATGTACATTCTAGTATTGTAATTACTATTCACCTGAACAAAACTTTGGCGCGTAACTCGTCCTGCACCGTTTGTCATAGACCCACAAATGAGGTGTCAAATCGACCGGCTTATTGAGGAGAGGTGTGCTATGACTTTTCTAAGCGATCGGGTGTACGATGTTTGCACAGCGTACGAAAAAAACAGCTGAAAAAACTCCCATAGACTTAACATTGGGTCAAAATCTGTGATATCATATCTTTGGATCAGAAGGTCATAGAGACTTGGGGCTGGGCTCTTTTGATTCGGCCAGCCAATAAGTAGTGACACAGCAACTTCATAGCCACGCCCTAGCAACAAATTACAGCACCCTAGCAACCGGTGCCGAATTTTGCCACTGCAAGCACCATTCACATTTTCTTCAGGAAATGTACATTCTAGTTAATGGTGCTTGCCAAAGGCAAAGCTCCATTCTTATTCTTCTGCATACTTATTATTCTTCTTCTTCTTCTTCTGGACACAATTTCTGCGCGCTACTCCTCCCGCAGTTTTTGTCATAGACCCATGAATGAGGTGTCAAATCGACCGGCTCATTGAGGACAGGTGTGCTATGACTTTTATAAGCGATCGGGTGTACGATGTTCGTCCGGCGGGCGAAAAAGTAGCGAAAAAAATCCCATAGACTTTGCATTGGGACAAACTTTGATGAGTAATAGCTCCTAACGAGAATTTCATAGAAACATGTGGGTTACCACGTTTGAAGAGCCTGATAGGCTCTCTCAGACCATACCTCAAAATGGGGTGTAAGTTGTACCCCTGGGGCACAAGAGCTGCCCAAAGTTGCCCCATAGACATACTATGGTGAAGCCGTGCCCATGAACCAGGAAGTACTGTGTTTTTCCTACTATGGGAAATTACATAGGGATTTTGTATTGAACATAACTCTGGATAACAATGTCATAGAGACAAGGGGTGGGCCCATTTTACTCAGGCAACCAATCAGTCTCTCAGGATCATTGTGAAGCTATCAAGCCACGCCCTAGCAACCATATAGAGCACCATAGCAACAAGTTCCATTGACTTCCATTGAAAAAGATCAAATGAATATCTTTGGATAGAAGTGTCGTACAAACAAGAGGGTGGGCTCATTTGACTGGAGGCAGCAAACCGCCAATCACAAATCACCTTAAAGACATCATAGCCACGCCTTAGCAACCATTTAAAGCACCCCAGCAACCCAAAGCATAGGCAGATATCTTCAAATCTGAATATCATAGAGGCATTGGGGTTGGTTTATATCATTTATACTGGCAAGCAGCCTTTGGTTTATCATTACTAGCAGCTGCCAAGCCACTCCCTAGCAACCAAACAGAGTACCCTAGCAACCGTTTTGCAAGATCTATATCTCTGCATCAGAACATCATAAAGACATGGGGGTTGGTTTATATTGTCAAGCAGCCTTTGGAGTATCATCATTGGTAGCTGCCAAGCCACTCCTTAGCAACCAAACAGAGTACCCTAGCAACCGTTTAGCAAGATCTATATCTCTGCATCAGAGCATCATAGAGACATGGCGGTTGGCTCTTTTGACTCATGCTAGCAAACTGAACTTCCAACATGCTACACATGCTAGCAGTGAATAGCTACATGCTAATAGTGATTAGCTTAGGGTTTAAACATGACACAAACTAGTAAAAATGTGTTACATCATGCTGGTAACATGCTAATTGTGTTAGCATCATGCTAGTAGCATGCTAATCATGTTAGCATCATGCTAGCAAACATGCTAATTATGTTAGCATCTTGTTAAAAACATGCTAGCAACATGGTAATCATGCTAGCATCATGCTAGCATTATGCTAATCATGTTAGCATGTTGCTAGCATTATGCTAACATGATTAGCATCTTTCTAAAAACATGCTAGCAGCATGCTAAGGGTGTTAGCATTATGCTAGCAACAAATGCTAATCATGTTAGCATGTTGCTAGCATAATGCTAACATGATTAGCATCTTTCTAAAAACATGCTAGCAGCATGCTAAGGGTGTTAGCATAATGCTAGCAACATGCTAATCATGTTAGCATCTTGATAAAAACATCCTAGCAGGACGGTAATTATGTTAGCATCATGCTAATCAAGAGTGCCGAGTTTTGCCACTGCAAGCACCATTCACATTTTCTTCAGGAAATGTACATTCTAGTATTGTAATTACTATTCACCTGAACAAAACTTTGGCGCGTAACTCGTCCCGCACCGTTTGTCGTAGACCCACAAATGAGGTGTCAAATCGACCGGCTTATTGTGGAGAGGTGTGCTATGACTTTTCTAAGCGATCGGGTGTACGATGTTCACACAGCGTACGAAAAAACGGCTGAAAAAACTCCCATAGACTTAACATTGGGTCAAAATCTGTGAGATCATATCTTTGGATCAGAAGGTCATAGAGACTTGGGGCTGGGCTCTTTTGATTCGGCCAGCCAATAAGTAGTGACACAGCAACTTCATGGCCACACCCTAGCAACCAATTACAGCACCCTAGCAACCGAGTGGCGAATTTTGCCACTGCAAGCACCATTCTCATTTTCTTCAGGAAATGTACATTCTAGTATTGTAATTACTATTCACCTGAACAAAACTTTGGCGCGTAACTCGTCCCACACCGTTTGTCGTAGACCCACGAATGAGGTGTCAAATCGACCGGCTTATTGAGGAGAGGTGTGCTATGACTTTTCTAAGCGATCGGGTGTACGATGTTCGCACAGCGTACGAAAAAACGGCTGAAAAAACTCCCATAGACTTAACATGGGGGCCAAATCTGTGAGATCATATCTGTGGTTTAGAAGGTCATAGAGACTTGGGGCTGGGCTTTTTTGACTCGGCCTATCAAGCAGCCAATAACTATTGACTTCATAGCCTCACCCTAGCAACCAGGTGCCGAATTTTGCCACTGCAAGCACCATTCACATTTTCTTCAGGAAATGTACATTCTAGTATTGTAATTACTATTCACCTGAACAAAACTTTGGCGCTTAACTCGTCCCGCACCGTTTGTCGTAGACCCACGAATGAAGTGTCAAAGCGACCGGCTTATTGAGGAGAGGTGTGCTATGACTTTTCTAAGCGATCGGGTGTACGATGTTCGCACAGCGTACGAAAAAACGGCTGAAAAAACTCCCATAGACTTAACATGGGGGCCAAATCTGTGAGATCATATCTTTGGTTTAGAAGGTCATAGAGACTTGGGGCTGGGCTCTTTTGACTCAGCCATCCAATAAGTAGTGACACAGCAACTTCATAGCCACGCCCTAGCAACCAATTACAGCACCCTAGCAACCAGGTGGCGAATTTTGCCACTGCAAGCACCATTCACATTTTCTTCAGGAAATGTACATTCTAGTATTGTAATTACTATTCACCTAGACAAAACTTTGGCGTGTAACTCGTCCTGCACCGTTTGTCGTAGACCCACGAATGAGGTGTCAAATCGGCCGGCTTATTGAGGAGAGGTGTGCTATGACTTTTCTAAGCGATCGGGTGTACGATGTTCGCACAGTGTACGAAAAAAATGGCTGAAAAAACTCCCATAGACTTAACATTGAGGCAAATTCTATGAGATCATATCTTTGGATCAGAAGGTCATAGAGACTTGGGGCTGGGCTCTTTTGATTCGGCCAGCCAATAAGTACTGACACAGCAACTTCATAGCCACGCCCTAGCAACCAATTACAGCACCCTAGCAACCAGTGCCGAATTTTTCCACTGCAAGCACCATTCACATTTTCTTCAGGAAATGTACATTCTAGTTATTATTATTATTATTATTATTATTCCACACAAAATTTTGGCGCGCTACTCCTCCCGCAGCTTTTGTCCTAGACCCATGAATGAGGTGTCAAATCGACCGGCTTATTGAGGAGAGGTGTGCTATGACTTTTATAAGCGATCGGGTGTACGATGTTCGTCCGACGGGCGAAAAATCGGGCGAAAAATCCCATAGACTTAACATTGGGACGAACTTTGACAAGTCATAACTCTGGATCACAATGTCATAGAGACAAGGGGTGGGCTCATTTTACTCAGGCAACCAATCAGTCTATCAAGATAATTTTAAAGCTATCAAGCCACGCCCTAGCAACCATAGAGAGTACCTTAGCAACAAGTTCCATAGACTTCCATTGAAAAAGATCAAAGGAATATCTTTGGATAGGAGTGTCATAGAAACATGAGGGTGGGCTCATTTGACTCGGGGCAGCAAACGGCCAATCACGAATCACCTTCAAGATATCATAGCCACGCCCTAGCAACTATTTAGAGCACCCTAGCAACTCAAAGCATAGAGGGGATATCTTCAAATCTGAACATCATAGAGGAATGGGGGTTGGTTTATATCATTCATACTGGCAAGCAGCCTTTGGTTTATCATTACTGGCAGCTGCCAAGCCACTCCCTAGCAACCAAACAGAGTACCCTAGCAACCGTTTTGCAAGATCTATATCTCTGCATCAGAACATCGTAGAGACATGGGTGTTGGTTTATATTGTCAAGCAGCCTTTGGAGTATCATCATTGGTAGCTACCAAGCCACTCCCTAGCAACCAAACAGAGTACCCTAGCAACCGTTTTGAAACACCTATATTTCTGCATCAGAACATTATAGAGACATGGCGGTTGGCTCTTTTGACTCATGCTAGCAAACTGGACTTCCACCATGCTACACATGCTAGCAGTGAATAGCTACATGCTAATAGTGATTAGCTTAAGGTTTAAACATGACACAAACTAGTAAAAATGTGTTAGAATAATGCTAGTGGCATGTTAATTGTGTTAGCATGATGCTAGTAGCATGCTAATCATGTTAGCATCATGTTAGCAAACATGCTAATCATGTTAGCATCTTGTTAAATACATGCTAACAACATGGTAATCATGCTAGCATCATGCTAGCATTATGCTAATGATGTTAGCATGTTGCTAACATTATGCTAACATGATTAGCATCTTGTTAAAATCATGCTAACAACATGGTAATCATGCTAGCATCATGCTAGCATTATGCTAATCATGTTAGCATGTTTGCTAGCATTATGCTAACATGATTAGCATCTTGTTTAAAACATGCTAGCAGCATGCTAAGGGTGTTAGCATCATGCTAGCAACATGCTAATCATGTTAGCATGTTGCTAACATAATGCTAACATGATTAGCATTTGGTTAAAATAATGAAAGCAACATGGTAATCATGCTAGCATCATGCTAGCATTATGCTAATCATGTTAGCATGTTGCTAGCATTATGCTAACATGACTAGCATTTTGTTTAAAACATGCTAGCAGCATGCTTAGGGTGTTAGCATCATGCTAGCAACATGCTAATCATGTTAGCATCTTGTTAAAAACATGCTAGCAAAATGGTAATCATGCTAGCATCATGTTACCATTATGCTAATCATGTTAGCATGTTGCTAGCATTATGCTAACATGATTAGCATCTTGTTAAAATCATGGTAGCAACATGGTAATCATGCTAGCATCATGCTAGCATTATGCTAATCATGTTAGCATGTTTTGCTAGCATTATGCTAACATGATTAGAATCTTGCTAAAAACATGCTGGCATCATGCTATGGGTGTTAGCATCATGCTAGCAACATGCTAATCTGTTAGCATCTTGCTAAAAACATCCTAGCAGGACGGTAATTATGTTAGCATCATGCTAATCAAGAGTGCTGAGTTTTGCCACTGCAAGCACCATTCACATTTTCTTCAGGAAATGTACATTCTAGTATTGTAATTACTATTCACCTGAACAAAACTTTGGCGCGTAACTCGTCCCACACCGTTTGTCCTAGACCCACAAATGAGGTGTCAAATCGACCGGCTTATTGAGGAGAGGTGTGCTATGACTTTTCTAAGCGATCGGGTGTACGATGTTCGCACAGCGTACGAAAAATTGGCTGAAAAAACTCCCATAGACTTAACATGGGGTCCAAATCTGTGAGATCATATCTTTGGATCAGAAGTTCGTAGAGACTTGGGGCTGGGCTCTTTTGATTCGGCCAGCCAATAAGTAGTGACACAGCAACTTCATAGCCACGCCCTAGCAACCAATTACAGCACCCTAGCAACCGAGTCCGGTGTTTTGCCACTGCAAGCACCATTCACATTTTCTTTAGGAAATGTACATTCTAGTTCTTCTTCTTCTTCTTCTGGCCAAAATATCGGCACGTAACTAGTCCCGCAGTTTTTGTCCTAGACCCACGAATGAGGTGTCAAATCGACCGGCTCATTGAGGACAGGTGTGCTATGACTTTTATAAGCGATCGGGTGTACGATGTTCGTCCGGCGGGAGAAAAAGTAGCGAAAAAAATCCCATAGACTTAACATTGGAACGAACTTTGACAAGTCATAACTCTGGATAACAATGTCATAGAGACAAAGGGGTGGTCTCATTTTACTCAGGCAACCAATCAGTCTCTCAGGAAAACTTTGAAGATATCAAGCCACGCCCTAGCAACCATATAGAGCACCTTAGTAACAAGCTTCATAGACTTCCATTGAAAAAGATCAAATGAATATCTTTGGATAGAAGTGTCGTACAAACAAGAGGGTGGGCTCATTTGACTCGAGGCAGCAAACCGCCAATCACAAATCACCTTAAAGACATCATAGCCACGCCTTAGCAACCATTTAGAGCACCCTAGCAACCCAAAGCATAGGCAGATATCTTCAAATCTGAATATCATAGAGGCATGGGGGTTGGTTTATATCATTCATACTGGCAAGCAGCCTTTGGAGTATCATCATTGGTAGCTGCCAAGCCACTCCCTAGCAACCAAACAGAGTACCCTAGCAACCATTATTCAACATCTATATTTCTGCATCAGAACATCGTAAAGACATGGGTGTTGGTTTATATTGTCAAGCAGCCTTTGGAGTATCATCATTGGTAGCTACCAAGCCACTCCCTAGCAACCAAACAGAGTACCCTAGCAACCGTTTAGCAAGATCTATATCTCTGCATCAGAACATCGTAGAGACATGGGTGTTGGTTTATATTGTCAAGCAGCCTTTGGAGTATCATCATTGGTAGCTGCCAAGCCACTCCTTAGCAACCAAACAGAGTACCCTAGCAACCGTTTAGCAATATCTATATCTCTGCATCAGAGCATCATAGAGACATGGCGGTTGGCTCTTTTGACTCATGCTAGCAAACTGGACTTCCAACATGCTACACATGCTAGCGGTGAATAGCTACATGCTAATAGTGATTAGCTAAGTGCTAAAGTGGGCTGAGAACATGATAAGAACTCTATAGAAACTCCATTGTAACTATCTGTGCCAACTACCAACCACCTAGAAACACCTTAGCAACCACTCCAAGTACCTTAGCAACTGCCTAGCAACACCCTAGCAACCACTCAGGTTACCAAAGCAACCGCATAGCAACCGGGTACAGAATTTTGCTACTGCAAGCACCATTCACATTTTCTTCAGGAAATGTACATTCTAGTATTGTAATTACTATTCACCTGAACAAAACTTTGGCGCGTAACTCGTCCCGCACCGTTTGTCCTAGACCCACAAATGAGGTGTCAAATCGACCGGCTTATTGAGGAGAGGTGTGCTATGACTTTTCTAAGCGATCGGGTGTACGATGTTCGCACAGCGTACGAAAAAAATGGCTGAAAAAACTCCCATAGACTTAACATGGGGTCCAAATCTGTGAGATCATATCTTTGGATCAGAAGTTCGTAGAGACTTGGGGCTGGGCTCTTTTGATTCGGCAAGCCAATAAGTAGTGACACAGCAACTTCATAGCCACGCCCTAGCAACCAATTACAGCACCCTAGCAACCGAGTCCGGTGTTTTGCCACTGCAAGCACCATTCACATTTTCTTTAGGAAATGTACATTCTAGTTAATGGTGCTTGCCAAAGGCAAAGCTCCATTCTTAATCTTCTGCATACTTATTATTATTATTATTAATGGTGCTTGCCAAAGGCAAAGCTCCATTCTTAATCTTCTGCATACTTATTATTATTATTCTTCTTCTTCTGGACACTTTCGTCTGCGCGTAACTCGTTCCGCAGTTTTTGTCATAGACCCATGAATGAGGTGTCAAATCGACCGGCCTATTGAGGAGTGGTGTGCTATGACTTTTATAAGCAATCGGGTGTACGATGTTCGTCCGGCGGGCGAAAAATCGGGCGAAAAATCCCATAGACTTAACATTGCGACGAACTTTGACGAGTCATAGCTCCTAACGAGAATTTCGTAGAAACATGTGAGTTACCACGTTTGAAGAGGCTGACAGGCTCTCTCAGACCATACCTCAAAATGGGGTGTAAGTTGTACCCCTGGGGCGCAAGAGCTGCCCAAATTTGCCCCATAGACATACTATGGTGAAGCCGTGCCCATGAACCAGGAAGTACTGTGTTTTTCCTACTATGGGAAATTACATAGGGATTTTGTATTGAACATAACTCTGGATCACAATGACATAGAGACAAGGGGGTGGGCTCATTTCACTCAGGTGACCAATCAGTCTCCCAGGATCATTGTGAAGCTATCAAGCCACGCCCTAGCAACCATATAGAACACCATAGCAACAAGTTCCATAGACTTCCATTGAAAAAGATCAAAGGAATATCTTTGGATAGAAGTGTCATAGAAACATGAGGGTGGGCTCATTCGACTCGGGGCAGCAAACAGCCAATCACGAATCACCTTCAAGACTTCATAGCCACGCCCTAGCAACCATTTAGAGCACCCTAGCAACCCAAAGCATAGTGGAATATCTTCAAATATGAATATCATAGAGGCATGGGGGTTGGTTTATATCATTCATACTGGCAAGCAGCCTTTGGAATATCATCATTGGCAGCTGCCAAGCCACTCCCTAGCAACCAAACAGAGTACCCTAGCAACCGTTTAGCAAGATGTATATCTCCGCATCAGAACATCGTAGAGAAATGGGGGTTGGTTTATATTGTCAAGCAGCCTTTGGAGTATCATCATTGGTAGCTGCCAAGCCACTCCTTAGCAACCAAACAGAGTACCCTAGCAACCGTTTTTCAAGATCTATATCTCTGCATCAGAACATCATAGAGACATGGGGGTTGGTTTATATTGTCAAGCAGCCTTTGGTTTATCATTACTGGCAGTTGCCAAGCCACTCCCTAGCAACCAAACAGAGTACCCTAGCAACCGTTTTTCAAGATCTATATCTCTGCATCAGAAAATCGTAAAGACATGGGGGTTGGTTTATATTGTCAAGCAGCCTTTGGAGTATCATCATTGGTAGCTGCCAAGCCACTCCTTAGCAACCAAACAGAGTACCCTAGCAACCGTTTAGCAAGATCTATATCTCTGCATCAGAGCATCATAGAGACATTGCGGTTGGCTCTTTTGACTCATGCTAGCAAACTGGACTTCCAACATGCTACACATGCTAACAGTGAATAGCTACATGCTAATAGTGATTAGCTTAGGGTTTAAACATGACACAAATTAGTAAAAATGTGTTAACATAATGCTGGCAGCATGCTAATTGTGTTAGCATCATGCTAGTAGCATGCTAATCATGTTAGCATCTTGTTAAAAACATGCTAGCAACATGGTAATCATGCTAGCATCATGCTAGCATTATGCTAATCATGTTAGCATGTTGCTAGCATTATGCTAACATGATTAGCATCTTGTTAAAATAATGCTAGCAACATGGTAATCATGCTAGCATCATGCTAGCATTATGCTAATCATGTTAGCATGTTGCTAGCATTATGCTAACATGATTAGCATCTTGTTAAAATAATGCTAGCAACATGGTAATCATGCTAGCATCATGCTAGCATAATGCTAATCATGTTAGCATGTTGCTAGCATTATGCTAACATGATTAGCCTCTTGTTTAAAACATGCTAGCAGCATGCTAAGGGTGTTAGCATCATGCTAGCAACATGCTAATCATGTTAGCATCTTGCTAAAAACATCCTAGCAGGATGGTAATTATGTTAGCATCATGCTAATCAAGAGTGCCGAGTTTTGCCACTGCAAGCACCATTCACATTTTCTTCAGAAAATGTACATTCTAGTATTGTAATTACTATTCACCTGAACAAAACTTTGGCGCGTAACTCGTCCCGCACCGTTTGTCCTAGACCCACAAATGAGGTGTCAAATCGACCGGCTTATTGAGGAGAGGTGTGCTATGACTTTTCTAAGCGATCGGGTGTACGATGTTCGCACAGCGTACGAAAAAAATGGCTGAAAAAACTCCCATAGACTTAACATGGGGTCCAAATCTGTGAGATCATATCTTTGGATCAGAAGTTCGTAGAGACTTGGGGCTGGGCTCTTTTGATTCGGCAAGCCAATAAGTAGTGACACAGCAACTTCATAGCCACGCCCTAGCAACCAATTACAGCACCCTAGCAACCGAGTCCGGTGTTTTGCCACTGCAAGCACCATTCACATTTTCTTTAGGAAATGTACATTCTAGTTAATGGTGCTTGCCAAAGGCAAAGCTCCATTCTTAATCTTCTGCATACTTATTATTATTATTATTAATGGTGCTTGCCAAAGGCAAAGCTCCATTCTTAATCTTCTGCATACTTATTATTATTATTCTTCTTCTTCTGGACACTTTCGTCTGCGCGTAACTCGTTCCGCAGTTTTTGTCATAGACCCATGAATGAGGTGTCAAATCGACCGGCCTATTGAGGAGTGGTGTGCTATGACTTTTATAAGCAATCGGGTGTACGATGTTCGTCCGGCGGGCGAAAAATCGGGCGAAAAATCCCATAGACTTAACATTGCGACGAACTTTGACGAGTCATAGCTCCTAACGAGAATTTCGTAGAAACATGTGAGTTACCACGTTTGAAGAGGCTGACAGGCTCTCTCAGACCATACCTCAAAATGGGGTGTAAGTTGTACCCCTGGGGCGCAAGAGCTGCCCAAATTTGCCCCATAGACATACTATGGTGAAGCCGTGCCCATGAACCAGGAAGTACTGTGTTTTTCCTACTATGGGAAATTACATAGGGATTTTGTATTGAACATAACTCTGGATCACAATGACATAGAGACAAGGGGGTGGGCTCATTTCACTCAGGTGACCAATCAGTCTCCCAGGATCATTGTGAAGCTATCAAGCCACGCCCTAGCAACCATATAGAACACCATAGCAACAAGTTCCATAGACTTCCATTGAAAAAGATCAAAGGAATATCTTTGGATAGAAGTGTCATAGAAACATGAGGGTGGGCTCATTCGACTCGGGGCAGCAAACAGCCAATCACGAATCACCTTCAAGACTTCATAGCCACGCCCTAGCAACCATTTAGAGCACCCTAGCAACCCAAAGCATAGTGGAATATCTTCAAATATGAATATCATAGAGGCATGGGGGTTGGTTTATATCATTCATACTGGCAAGCAGCCTTTGGAATATCATCATTGGCAGCTGCCAAGCCACTCCCTAGCAACCAAACAGAGTACCCTAGCAACCGTTTTTCAAGATCTATATCTCTGCATCAGAACATCATAGAGACATGGGGGTTGGTTTATATTGTCAAGCAGCCTTTGGTTTATCATGACTGGCAGGTGCCAAGCCACTCCCTAGCAACCAAACAGAGTACCCTAGCAACCGTTTTTCAAGATCTATATCTCTGCATCAGAAAATCGTAAAGACATGGGGGTTGGTTTATATTGTCAAGCAGCCTTTGGAGTATCATCATTGGTAGCTGCCAAGCCACTCCTTAGCAACCAAACAGAGTACCCTAGCAACCGTTTAGCAAGATCTATATCTCTGCATCAGAGCATCATAGAGACATTGCGGTTGGCTCTTTTGACTCATGCTAGCAAACTGGACTTCCAACATGCTACACATGCTAACAGTGAATAGCTACATGCTAATAGTGATTAGCTTAGGGTTTAAACATGACACAAATTAGTAAAAATGTGTTAACATAATGCTGGCAGCATGCTAATTGTGTTAGCATCATGCTTAGTAGCATGCTAATCATGTTAGCATCTTGTTAAAAACATGCTAGCAACATGGTAATCATGCTAGCATCATCTGCATTATGCTAATCATGTTAGCATGTTGCTAGCATTATGCTAACATGATTAGCATCTTGTTAAAATCATGCTAGCAACATGGTAAACATGCTAGCATCATGCTAACATTATGCTAATCATGTTAGCATGTTGCTAGCATTATGCTAACATGATTAGCATCTTGTTAAAAAAATGCTAGCAACATGGTAATCATGCTAGCATCATGCTAACATTATGCTAATCATGTTAGAATGTTGTTAGCATTATGCTAACATGATTAGCCTCTTGTTTAAAACATGCTAGCAGCATGCTAAGGGTGTTAGCATCATGCTAGCAACATGCTAATCATGTTAGCATCTTGCTAAAAATATCCTAGCAGGATGGTAATTATGTTAGCATCATGCTAATCAAGAGTGCCGAGTTTTGCCACTGCAAGCACCATTCACATTTTCTTCAGAAAATGTACATTCTAGTATTGTAATTACTATTCACCTGAACAAAACTTTGGCGCGTAACTCGTCCCGCACCGTTTGTTGTAGACCCACGAATGAGGTGTCAAATCGACCGGCTTATTGAGGAGAGGTGTGCTATGACTTTTCTAAGCGATCGGGTGTACGATGTTCGCACAGTGTACGAAAAAAATGGCTGAAAAAACTCCCATAGACTTAACATTGAGGCAAATTCTATGAGATCATATCTTTGGATCAGAAGGTCATAGAGACTTGGGGCTGGGCTCTTTTGATTCGGCCAGCCAATAAGTACTGACACAGCAACTTCATAGCCACGCCCTAGCAACCAATTACAGCACCCTAGCAACCGGTGCCAAATTTTTCCACTGCAAGCACCATTCACATTTTCTTCAGGAAATGTACATTCTAGTTAATGGTGCTTGCCAAAGGCAAAGCTCCATTCTTATTCTCCTGCATACTTATTATTATTATTCTGCTTCTTCTTCTTCTTCTTCTGGACAAAATTTCTGCGCGCTACTCCTCCCGCAGCTTTTGTCCTAGACCCATGAATGAGGTGTCAAATCGACCGGCTCATTGAGGAGAGGTGTGCTATGACTTTTATAAGCGATCGGACCAACGATGTTCGCACAGCGGACGAAAAAGCGGCCAAAAAAGTCCCATTGACTTACATTGAAAAATTCAAATTCACGAACATTCCGTCTCTCTCAACTGTCACTTTCTCACACACACTCACACACGCAGGCCCTTAGAAGCCTTTGTCTCTCAGACACAGACACTCATTTTCTTCCACTTTTATTTCTGCGCGCTATTTCTCCCGCAGCGTTTGTCCTAGACCCATGAATGAGGTGTCAAATCGACCGGCTTATTGAGGAGAGGTGTGCTATTTTTTTTTAAGCGATCGGACCAACGATGTTCGCACAGGGGGCGACAAAGCGTCCAAAAAAGTCCCATTGACTTTCAATGGCGGAATCTTCAGAAATTTGAATTTCAACTGTCACTTTCTCACACACACTCACACACGCAGGCCCTTAGAAGCCTTTCTCTCTCAGACACAGACACTCATTTTCTTCCACTTTTTTTTCTGCGCGCTACTCCTCCCGCAGTTTTTGTCCTAGACCCATGAATGAGGTGTCAAATCGACCGGCTCATTGAGGAGAGGTGTGCTATGACTTTTATAAGCGATCGGGTGTACGATGTTCGTCCGGCGGGCGAAAAAGTAGCGAAAAAAATCCCATAGACTTTGCATTGGGACAAACTTTGACGAGTAATAGCTCCTAACGAGAATTTCATAGAAACATGTGGGTTACCAGGTTTGAAGAGCCTGATAGGCTCTCTCAGACCATACCTCAAAATGGGGTGTAAGTTGTACCCCTGGGGCGCAAGAGCTGCACAAAGTTGCCCCATAGACATACTATGGTGAAGCCGTGCCCATGAACCAGGAAGTACTGTGTTTTTCCTACTATGGGAAATTACATAGGGATTTTGTATTGAACATAACTCTGGATTACAGTGACATAGAGACAAGGGGGTGGGCTCATTTCACTCAGGCGACCAATCAGTCTCCGAGGATCATTGTAAATCTATCAAACCACGCCCTAGCAACCATATAGAGCACCATAGCAACAAGTTCCATAGACTTCCATTGAAAAAGATCAAATGAATATCTTTGGATAGAAGTGTCGTACAAACAAGAGGGTGGGCTCATTTGACTCGAGGCAGCAAACCGCCAATCACAAATCACCTTAAAGACATCATAGCCACGCCTTAGCAACCATTTAGAGCACCCTAGCAACCCAAAGCATAGGCAGATATCTTCAAAACTGAATATCATAGAGGCATGGGGTTTGGTTAATATCACTCATATTGTCAAGCAGCCTTTGGTTTATCATTACTGGCAGCTGCCAAGCCACTCCCTAGCAACCAAACAGAGTACCCTAGCAACCGTTTTGCAAGATCTATATCTCTGCATCAGAACATCGTAAAGACATGGGTGTTGGTTTATATTGTCAAGCAGCCTTTGGAGTATCATCATTGGTAGCTGCCAAGCCACTCCCTAGCAACCAAACAGAGTACCCTAGCAACCGTTTAGCAAGATCTATATCTCTGCATCAGAGCATCATAGAGACATGGGGGTTGGCTCTTTTGACTCATGCTAGCAAACTGGACTACCAACATGCTACACATGCTAGCGGTGAATAGCTACATGCTAATAGTGATTAGCTTAAGAGTTTAAACATGACACAAACTAGTAAAAATGTGTTAGAATAATCTTAGTGGCATGTTAATTGTGTGTTAACATGATCTTAGTAGCATCTTTAATCATGTTAGCATCATGTTAGCAAACATCTTAATCCTCATTAACATCTTATTAAAGCCATGTTATTTTTCTTATGGTAATCATCATAGCATCATCTTAGCATTATGCTAATGATGTTAGCATGTTAGCCCAGCATTATCTTAACATGATTAACATCTTGTTTTAAAATCATCTTTAGCAGCATGGTAATCATCTTTAGCATCATGCTAGCATTATGTTAATCATGTTAGCATGTTTGCTAGCATTATGCTAACATGATTAGCATCTTGTTTAAAACATCTTGATGCTAAGGGTGTTAACATCATCTTGCTTAACATCTTAATCATGTTAGCATGTTGTTAACATAATCTTAACATGATTAGCATTTGGTTAAAATAATGCTTCTGCAAACATGGTAATCATGATAGCATCATGTTTAGCATTATGTAAATCATGTAAGCATGTTCTTGGCATTATCTTAACATGACTAGCATTTTGTTTAAAACATCTTTAGCAGCTGTCTTTAAGATGTTAGCATCATGCTTGTAAAATATTTAATCATGTTAGCATTTTGAAATGAAAACATCCTAGCAGGACGGTAATTATGTTAGCATCATCTTTAATCAAGAGTGCCGAGTTTTGCCACTGCAAGCACCTTTTCACATTTTCTTCAGGAAATGTACATTCTAGTTAATGGTGCTTGCCAAAGGCAAAGCTCCATTCTTATTCTGCTGCATACTTATTATTATTCTGCTTCTTCTTCCACTTTTTTTTCTGGACAAAATTTCGCGCTACTCCTCCCGCAGCTTTTGTCCTAGACCCATGAATGAGGTGTCAAATCGACCGGCTCATTAGAGGAGAGGTGTGCTATGACTTTTATAAGTGATCGAGTGTACGATGTTCGTTCTGCGGGCGAAAGAGTAGCGAAAAAAATCCCATAGACTTGCATTTGTGAATAATCCGCACGATTTGACACCTCATTCGTGGGTCTAGGACAAAAGCTGCGGGACTAGTTACGCGCCGAAATTTTGTCCAGAAGAAGAAGAAGAAGAAGAAGCAGAATAATAATAAGTATGCAGCAGAATAAGAATGGAGCTTTGCCTTTGGCAAGCACCATTAACTAGAATGTACATTTCCTGAAGAAAATGTGAATGGTGCTTGCAGTGGCAAAACTCGGCACTCTTGATTAGCATGATGCTAACATAATTACCGTCCTGCTAGGATGTTTTTAGCAAAATGCTAACATGATTAGCATGTTGCTAGCATGATGCTAACATCCTAAGCATGCTGCTAGCATGTTTTAAACAAAATGCTAGTCATGTTAGCATAATGCTAGCAAAATGCTAACATGATTAGCATAATACTAGCATGATGCTAGCATGATTACCATGTTGCTAGCATTATTTTAACAAGATGCTAATCATGTTAGCATTATGTTAACAACATGCTAACATGATTAGCATGTTAGCAAGATGATGTTAACACCCTTAACATGCTGTTAGCATGTTTTAAACAAGATGCTAATCATGTTAGCATAATGCTAGCAAACATGCTAACATGATTAACATAATGCTAGCATGATGCTAGCATGATTACCATGTTGCTTGTAGCATGATTTTAACAAGATGCTAATCATGTTAGATAATGCTAAGAACATGCTAACATCATTAGCATAATGCTAGCATGATACTAGCATGATTACCATGTTGTTAGCATGTATTTAACAAGATGCTAACATGATTAGCATGTTTGCTAACATGATGCTAACATGATTATCATGCTACTAGCATCATGCTAACACAATTAACATGCCACTAGCATTATTCTAACACATTTTTACTAGTTTTTGTCATGTTTAAACCTTAAGCTAATCACTATTAGCATGTAGCTATTCACTGCTAGCATGTGTAGCATGGTGGAAGTCCAGTTTGCTAGCATGAGTCAAAAGAGCCAACCGCCATGTCTCTATAATGTTCTGATGCAGAAATATAGGTGTTTCAAAACGGTTGCTAGGGTACTCTGTTTGGTTGCTAGGGAGTGGCTTGGCAGCTGCCAATGATGATACTCCAAAGGCTGCTTGACAATATAAACCAACCCCCATGTCTGTACGATGTTCTGACGCAGAGATATAGATCTTGCAAAATGGTTGCTAGGGTACTCTGTTTGGTTGCTAAGGAGTGGCTTGGCAGCTACCAATGATGATACACCAAAGGCTGCTTGCCAGTATGAATGATATAAACCAACCCCCATGCCTCTATGATATTCAGATTTGAAGATATCTGCCTATGCTTTGGGTTGCTAGGGTGCTCTATATGGTTGCTAAGGCGTGGCTATGATGTCTTTAAGGTGATTTGTGATTGGCGGTTTGCTGCCTCGAGTCAAATGAGCCCACCCTCATGTTTCTATGACACTCCTATCCAAAGATATTCCTTTGATCTTTTTCAATGGAAGTCTATGGAACTTGTTGCTATGGTTCTCTATATGGTTGCTAGGGCGTGGCTTGATAGCTTTACAATGATCCTGAGAGACTGATTGGTTGCCTGAGTAAAATGAGCCCACCCCCTTGTCTCTATGACATTGTGATCCAGAGTTATGTTCAATACAAAATCCCTATGTAATTTCCCATAGTAGGAAAAACACAGTACTTCCTGGTTCATGGGCACGGCTTCACCATAGTATGTCTATGGGGCAACTTTGGGCAGCTCTTGCGCCCCAGGGGTACAACTTACACCCCATTTTGAGGTATGGTCTGAGAGAGCCTATCAGGCTCTTCAAACGTGGTAACCCACATGTTTCTATGAAATTCTCGTTAGGAGCTATTACTCATCAAAGTTTGTCCCAATGCAAAGTCTATGGGATTTTTTTCGCTACTTTTTCGCCCGCCGGACGAACATCGTACACCCGATCGCTTATAAAAGTCATAGCACACCTGTCCTCAATGAGCCGGTCGATTTGACACCTCATTCATGGGTCTATGACAAAAACTGCGGGAGGAGTAGCGCGCAGAAATTGTGTCCAGAAGAAGAAGAAGAAGAATAATAAGTATGCAGAAGAATAAGAATGGAGCTTTGCCTTTGGCAAGCACCATTAACTAGAATGTACATTTCCTGAAGAAAATGTGAATGGTGCTTGCAGTGGCAAAATTCAGAACCCGGTTGCTAGGGTGCTGTAATTGGTTGCTAGGGCGTGGCCATAAAGTCACTACTTATTGGCGGCTTGATAGGCCGAGCCAAAAGAGCCCAGCCCCAAGTCTCTATGACCATCTAAACCAAAGATATGATCTCACAGATTTGGCCCCCATGTTAAGTCTATGGGAGTTTTTTCAGCCGTTTTTTCGTACGCTGTGCGAACATCGTACACCCGATCGCTTAGAAAAGTCATAGCACACCTCTCCTCAATAAGCCGGTCGATTTGACACCTCATTCGTGGGTCTACGACAAAAACTGCGGGACGAGTTACGCGCCAAAGTTTTGTTCAGGTGAATAGTAATTACAATACTAGAATGTACATTTCCTGAAGAAAATGTGAATGGTGCTTGCAGTGGCAAAACTCGGCACTCTTGATTAGCATGATGCTAACATAATTACCGTCCTGCTAGGATGTTTTTAGCAAAATGCTAACATGCATGTTGCTAGATGATGCTAACACCCTAAGCATGCTGCTAGCATGTTTTAAACAAAATGCTAGTCATGTTAGCATAATGCTAAAAAATGCTAATATGATTAGCATAATACTAGCATGATGCTAGCATGATTACCATGTTGCTAGCATTATTTTAACAAGATGCTAATCATGTTAGCATTATGTTAACAACATGCTAACATGATTAGCATGTTCTTAGCATGATGCTAACACCCTTAGCATGCTGTTAGCATGTTTTAAACAAGATGCTAATCATGTTAGCATAAATGCTAGCAAACATGCTAACATGATTAGCATAATGCTAGCATGATGCTAGCATGATTACCATGTTGCTAGCATGATTTTAACAAGATGCTAATCATGTTAGCATAATGCGCAACATGCTAACATCATTAGCATAATGCTAGCATGATGCTAGCATGATTACCATGTTGTTAGCATGTATTTAACAAGATGCTAACATGATTAGCATGTTTGCTAACATGATGCTAACATGATTATCATGCTACTAGCATCATGCTAACACAATTAGCATGCCACTAGCATTATTCTAACACATTTTTACTAGTTTGTGTCATGTTTAAACCTTAAGCTACTCACTATTAGCATGTAGCTATTCACTGCTAGCATGTGTAGCATGGTGGAAGTCCAGTTTGCTAGCATGAGTCAAAAGAGCCAACCGCCATGTCTCTATAATGTTCTGATGCAGAAATATAGGTGTTTCAAAACGGTTGCTAGGGTACTCTGTTTGGTTGCTAGGGAGTGGCTTGGCAGCTGCCAATGATGATACTCCAAAGGCTGCTTGACAATATAAACCAACCCCCATGTCTGTACGATGTTCTGACGCAGAGATATAGATCTTGCAAAATGGTTGCTAGGGTACTCTGTTTGGTTGCTAAGGAGTGGCTTGGCAGCTACCAATGATGATACACCAAAGGCTGCTTGCCAGTATGAATGATATAAACCAACCCCCATGCCTCTATGATATTCAGATTTGAAGATATCTGCCTATGCTTTGGGTTGCTAGGGTGCTCTATATGGTTGCTAAGGCGTGGCTATGATGTCTTTAAGGTGATTTGTGATTGGCGGTTTGCTGCCTCGAGTCAAATGAGCCCACCCTCATGTTTCTATGACACTCCTATCCAAAGATATTCCTTTGATCTTTTTCAATGGAAGTCTATGGAACTTGTTGCTATGGTTCTCTATATGGTTGCTAGGGCGTGGCTTGATAGCTTTACAATGATCCTGAGAGACTGATTGGTTGCCTGAGTAAAATGAGCCCACCCCTTGTCTCTATGACATTGTGATTCAGAGTTATGTTCAATACAAAATCCCTATGTAATTTCCCATAGTAGGAAAAACACAGTACTTCCTGGTTCATGGGCACGGCTTCACCATAGTATGTCTATGGGGCAACTTTGGGCAGCTCTTGCGCCCCAGGGGTACAACTTACACCCCATTTTGAGGTATGGTCTGAGAGAGCCTATCAGGCTCTTCAAACGTGGTAACCCACATGTTTCTATGAAACTCTCGTTAGGAGCTATTACTCATCAAAGTTTGTCCCAATGCAAAGTCTATGGGATTTTTTTCGCTACTTTTCGCTACGCCCGCCGGACGAACATCGTACACCCGATCGCTTATAAAAGTCATAGCACACCTGTCCTCAATGAGCCGGTCGATTTGACACCTCATTCATGGGTCTATGACAAAAACTGCGGGAGGAGTAGCGCGCAGAAATTGTGTCCAGAAGAAGAAGAAGAAGAATAATAAGTATGCAGAAGAATAAGAATGGAGCTTTGCCTTTGGCAAGCACCATTAATAATAAGTATGCAGAAGAATAAGAATGGAGCTTTGCCTTTGGCAAGCACCATTAACTAGAATGTACATTTCCTGAAGAAAATGTGAATGGTGCTTGCAGTGGCAAAACTCGGCACTCTTGATTAGCATGATGCTAACATAATTACCGTCCTGCTAGGATGTTTTTAGCAAAATGCTAACATGATTAGCATGTTGCTAGCATGATGCTAACACCCTAAGCATGCTGCTAGCATGTTTTAAACAAAATGCTAGTCATGTTAGCATAATGCTAGCAAAATGCTAACATGATTAGCATAATACTAGCATGATGCTAGCATGATTACCATGTTGCTAGCATTATTTTAACAAGATGCTAATCATGTTAGCATTATGTTAACAACATGCTAACATGATTAGCATGTTGCTAGCATGATGCTAACACCCTTAGCATGCTGTTAGCATGTTTTAAACAAGATGCTAATCATGTTAGCATAATGCTAGCAAACATGCTAACATGATTAACATAATGCTAGCATGATGCTAGCATGATTACCATGTTGCTAGCATGATTTTAACAAGATGCTAATCATGTTAGCATAATGCTAGAACATGCTAACATCATTAGCATAATGCTAGCATGATACTAGCATGATTACCATGTTGTTAGCATGTATTTAACAAGATGCTAACATGATTAGCATGTTTGCTAACATGATGCTAACATGATTATCATGCTACTAGCATCATGCTAACACAATTAACATGCCACTAGCATTATTCTAACACATTTTTACTAGTTTTTGTCATGTTTAAACCTTAAGCTAATCACTATTAGCATGTAGCTATTCACTGCTAGCATGTGTAGCATGGTGGAAGTCCAGTTTGCTAGCATGAGTCAAAAGAGCCAACCGCCATGTCTCTATAATGTTCTGATGCAGAAATATAGGTGTTTCAAAACGGTTGCTAGGGTACTCTGTTTGGTTGCTAGGGAGTGGCTTGGCAGCTGCCAATGATGATACTCCAAAGGCTGCTTGACAATATAAACCAACCCCCATGTCTGTACGATGTTCTGACGCAGAGATATAGATCTTGCAAAATGGTTGCTAGGGTACTCTGTTTGGTTGCTAAGGAGTGGCTTGGCAGCTACCAATGATGATACACCAAAGGCTGCTTGCCAGTATGAATGATATAAACCAACCCCCATGCCTCTATGATATTCAGATTTGAAGATATCTGCCTATGCTTTGGGTTGCTAGGGTGCTCTATATGGTTGCTAAGGCGTGGCTATGATGTCTTTAAGGTGATTTGTGATTGGCGGTTTGCTGCCTCGAGTCAAATGAGCCCACCCTCATGTTTCTATGACACTCCTATCCAAAGATATTCCTTTGATCTTTTTCAATGGAAGTCTATGGAACTTGTTGCTATGGTTCTCTATATGGTTGCTAGGGCGTGGCTTGATAGCTTTACAATGATCCTGAGAGACTGATTGGTTGCCTGAGTAAAATGAGCCCACCCCCTTGTCTCTATGACATTGTGATCCAGAGTTATGTTCAATACAAAATCCCTATGTAATTTCCCATAGTAGGAAAAACACAGTACTTCCTGGTTCATGGGCACGGCTTCACCATAGTATGTCTATGGGGCAACTTTGGGCAGCTCTTGCGCCCCAGGGGTACAACTTACACCCCATTTTGAGGTATGGTCTGAGAGAGCCTATCAGGCTCTTCAAACGTGGTAACCCACATGTTTCTATGAAATTCTCGTTAGGAGCTATTACTCATCAAAGTTTGTCCCAATGCAAAGTCTATGGGATTTTTTCGCTACTTTTTCGCCCGCCGGACGAACATCGTACACCCGATCGCTTATAAAAGTCATAGCACACCTGTCCTCAATGAGCCGGTCGATTTGACACCTCATTCATGGGTCTATGACAAAAACTGCGGGAGGAGTAGCGCGCAGAAATTGTGTCCAGAAGAAGAAGAAGAAGAATAATAAGTATGCAGAAGAATAAGAATGGAGCTTTGCCTTTGGCAAGCACCATTAACTAGAATGTACATTTCCTGAAGAAAATGTGAATGGTGCTTGCAGTGGCAAAATTCGTCACCGGTTGCTAGGGTGCTGTAATTGGTTGCTAGGGCGTGGCTATGAAGATGCTGTGTCAATACTTATTGGCAGGCTGAATCAAAAGAGCCCAGCCCCAAGTCTCTATGACCTTCTAAACCAAAGATATGATCTCACAGATTTGGCCCCCATGTTAAGTCTATGGGAGTTTTTTCAGCCGTTTTTTCGTATGCTGTGCGAAAATCGTACACCCAATCGCTTAGAAAAGTCATAGCACACCTCTCCTCAATAAGCCGGTCGATTTGACACCTCATTCGTGGGTCTACGACAAACGGTGCGGGACGAGTTACGTGCCAAAGTTTTGTTCAGGTGAATAGTAATTACAATACTAGAATGTACATTTCCTGAAGAAAATGTGAATGGTGCTTGCAGTGGCAAAATCGCCACTCGGTTGCTAGGGTGCAGTAATTGGTTGCTAGGGCGTGGCTATGAAGTTGCTGTGTCACTACATATTGGCTGGCCGAATCAAAAGAGCCCAGCCCCAAGTCTCTATGACCTTCTGATCCAAAGATATGATCTCACAGATTTGGCCCCCATGTTAAGTCTATGGGAGTTTTTTTAGCCATTTTTTCGTACGCTGTGCGAACATCGTACACCCGATCGCTTAGAAAAGTCATAGCACATCTCTCCTCAATAAGCCGGTCGATTTGACACCTCATTTGTGGGTCTACGACAAACGGTGCAGGACGAGTTACGCGCCAAAGTTTTGTTCAGGTGAATAGTAATTACAATACTAGAATGTACATTTCCTGAAGAAAATGTGAATGGTGCTTGCAGTGGCAAAATCGCCACTCGGTTGCTAGGCGGTTGCTAAGGTACTTGGGGTGGTTGCTAAGGTGTTGCTAGGCGGTTGCTAAGGTACTTGGGGTGGTTGCTAAGGTGTTGCTAGGCAGTAGTTAAGGTACCTGGAGTGGTCACTACTGTGTTGCTAGGCGGTTGCTAGGGTGTTCTGGGCGGTTGCTATGGTAACCAGGGTGGTTGCTATGGTGTTACTAGGTGGTTGGTAGTTGGCACAGATAGTTACTATGGAGTTTCTATAGAGTTCTTAGCATGTTCTCAGCCCACTTTAGCACTTAGCTAATCACTATTAGCATGTAGCTATTAACTGCTAGCATGTGTAGCATGTTGCAAGTACAGTTTGCTAGCATGAGTCAAAAAAGCCAACCCCCATGTCTCTACGATGTTCTGATGCAGAGATATAGGCATCGCTAAATGGTTGCTAGGGTACTCTGTTTGGTTGCTAGGGAGTGGCTTGGTGTTTGCCAATGATGATACTCCAAAGGCTGCTTGACAATATAAACCAACCCCCATGTCTTTATGATGTTCTAATGCAGAGATATGGATCTTGAAAAACGGTTGCTAGGGTAATCTGGTTGGTTGCTAGGGAGTGGCCTGGTAGCTACCAATGATGATACTCCAAAGGCTGCTTGACAATATAAACCAACCCCCATGTCTTTACGATGTTCTGATGCAGAGATATAGATCTTGCTAAACGGTTGCTAGGGTACTCTGTTTGGTTGCTAGGGAGTGGCTTGGCAGCTGCCAGTAATGATAAACCAAAGGCTGCTTGCCAGTATGAATGCTATAAACCAACCCCCATTCCTCTATGATGTTCAGATTTGAAGATATCCCCTCTATGCTTTGGGTTGCTAGGGTGCTCTGAATGGTTGCTAGGGCATGGCTATGATGTCTTGAAGGTGATTCGTGATTGGCCGTTTGCTGCCCCGAGTCAAATGAGCCCACCCTCATGTTTCTATGACACTCCTATCCAAAGATATTCATTTGATCTTTTTCAATGGAAGTCTATGGAACTTGTTGCTATGGTGCTCTATATGGTTGCTAGGGCGTGGCTTGATAGCTTCACAATGATCCTGAGAGACTGATTGGTTGCCTGAGTAATATGAGCCCACCCCCTTGTCTCTATGACATTGTGATCCAGAGTTATGTTCAATACAAAATCCCTATGTAATTTCCCATAGTAGGAAAAACACAGTACTTCCTGGTTCATGGGCACGGCTTCACCATAGTATGTCTATGGGGCAACTTTGGGCAGCTCTTGCGCCCCAGGGGTACAACTTACACCCCATTTTGAGGTATGGTCTGAGAGAGCCTATCAGGCTCTTCAAACCTGGTAACCCACATGTTTCTATGAAATTCTCGTTAGGAGCTATTACTCGTCAAAGTTTGTCCCAATGCAAAGTCTATGGGATTTTTTTCGCTACTTTTTCGCCCGCCGGACGAACATCGTACACCCGATCGCTTATAAAAGTCATAGCACACCTGTCCTCAATGAGCCGGTCGATTTGACACCTCATTCATGGGTCTATGACAAAAACTGCGGGAGGAGTAGCGCGCAGAAATTGTGTCCAGAAGAAGAAGAAGAAGAATAATAAGTATGCAGAAGAATAAGAATGGAGCTTTGCCTTTGGCAAGCACCATTAACTAGAATGTACATTTCCTGAAGAAAATGTGAATGGTGCTTGCAGTGGCAAAATTCACCATTCGGTTGCTAGGATGCTGTAATTGGTTGCTAGGGCGTGGCCATGAAGTCACTACTTATTGGCGGCGTGATAGGCCGAGTCAAAAGAGCCCAGCCCCAAGTCTCTATGACCTTCTAAACCAAAGATATGATCTCACAGATTTGGCCCCCATGTTAAGTCTATGGGAGTTTTTTCAGCCGTTATTTCGTACGCTGTGCGAACATCGTACACCCGATTGCTTAGAAAAGTCATAGCACACCTCTCCTCAATAAGCCGGTCGATTTGACACCTCATTCGTGGGTCTACGACAAACGGTGCGGGACGAGTTACGCGCCGAAGTTTTGTCTAGGTGAATAGTAATTACAATACTAGAATGTACATTTCCTGAAGAAAATGTGAATGGTGCTTGCAGTGGAAAAATTCGGCACCGGTTGCTAGGGTGCTGTAATTGGTTGCTAGGGCGTGGCTATGAAGTTGCTGTGTCACTACTTATTGGCTGGCCGAATCAAAAGAGCACAGCCCCAAGTCTCTATGACCTTCTGATCCAAAGATATGATCTCATAGAATTTGACTCAATGTTAAGTCTATGGGAGTTTTTTCAGCCATTTTTTTCGTACACTGTGCGAACATCGTACACCCGATCGCTTAGAAAAGTCATAGCACACCTCTCCTCAATAAGCCGGTCGATTTGACACCTCATTCGTGGGTCTACAACAAACGGTGCGGGACGAGTTACGCGCCAAAGTTTTGTTCAGGTGAATAGTAATTACAATACTAGAATGTACATTTCCTGAAGAAAATGTGAATGGTGCTTGCAGTGGCAAAATTCGTCACCGGTTGCTAGGGTTCTGTAATTGGTTGCTAGGGCGTGGCTATGAAGATGCTGTGTCAATACTTATTGGCAGGCTGAATCAAAAGAGCCCAGCCCCAAGTCTCTATGACCTTCTAAACCAAAGATATGATCTCACAGATTTGGCCCCCATGTTAAGTCTATGGGAGTTTTTTCAGCCGTTTTTTCGTCCGCTGTGCGAACATCGTACACCCGATCGCTTAGAAAAGTCATAGCACACCTCTCCTCAATAAGCCGGTCGATTTGACACCTCATTCGTGGGTCTACGACAAACGGTGTGGGACGAGTTACGCGCCAAAGTTTTGTTCAGGTGAATAGTAATTACAATACTAGAATGTACATTTCCTGAAGAAAATGTGAATGGTGCTTGCAGTGGCAAAACTCGGCACTCTTGATTAGCATGATGCTAACATAATTACCGTCCTGCTAGGATGTTTTTAGCAAAATGCTAACATGATTTGCATGTTGCTAGCAAGATGCTATGATCCTAAGACATGCTGCTAGCATGTTTTAAACAAAATGCTAGTCATGTTAGCATAATGCTAGCAAAATGCTAATATGATTAGCATAATACTAGCATGATGCTAGCATGATTACCATGTTGCTAGCATTATTTTAACAAGATGCTAATCATGTTAGCATTATGTTAACAACATGCTAACATGATTAGCATGTTGCTTGCTAGCATGATGCTAACACCCTTAGCATGCTGTTAGCATGTTTTAAACAAGATGCTAATCATGTTAGCATAATGCTAGCAAACATGCTAACATGATTAGCATAATGCTAGCATGATGCTAGCATGATTACCATGTTGCTAGCATGATTTTAACAAGATGCTAATCATGTTAGCATAATGCTAGCAACATGCTAACATCATTAGCATAATGCTAGCATGATGCTAGCATGATTACCATGTTGTTAGCATGTATTTAACAAGATGCTAACATGATTAGCATGTTTGCTAACATGATGCTAACATGATTATCATGCTACTAGCATCATGCTAACACAATTAGCATGCCACTAGCATTATTCTAACACATTTTTACTAGTTTGTGTCATGTTTAAACCTTAAGCTACTCACTATTAGCATGTAGCTATTCACTGCTAGCATGTGTAGCATGGTGGAAGTCCAGTTTGCTAGCATGAGTCAAAAGAGCCAACCGCCATGTCTCTATAATGTTCTGATGCAGAAATATAGGTGTTTCAAAACGGTTGCTAGGGTACTCTGTTTGGTTGCTAGGGAGTGGCTTGGCAGCTGCCAATGATGATACTCCAAAGGCTGCTTGACAATATAAACCAACCCCCATGTCTGTACGATGTTCTGACGCAGAGATATAGATCTTGCAAAATGGTTGCTAGGGTACTCTGTTTGGTTGCTAAGGAGTGGCTTGGCAGCTACCAATGATGATACACCAAAGGCTGCTTGCCAGTATGAATGATATAAACCAACCCCCATGCCTCTATGATATTCAGATTTGAAGATATCTGCCTATGCTTTGGGTTGCTAGGGTGCTCTATATGGTTGCTAAGGCGTGGCTATGATGTCTTTAAGGTGATTTGTGATTGGCGGTTTGCTGCCTCGAGTCAAATGAGCCCACCCTCATGTTTCTATGACACTCCTATCCAAAGATATTCCTTTGATCTTTTTCAATGGAAGTCTATGGAACTTGTTGCTATGGTTCTCTATATGGTTGCTAGGGCGTGGCTTGATAGCTTTACAATGATCCTGAGAGACTGATTGGTTGCCTGAGTAAAATGAGCCCACCCCCTTGTCTCTATGACATTGTGATTCAGAGTTATGTTCAATACAAAATCCCTATGTAATTTCCCATAGTAGGAAAAACACAGTACTTCCTGGTTCATGGGCACGGCTTCACCATAGTATGTCTATGGGGCAACTTTGGGCAGCTCTTGCGCCCCAGGGGTACAACTTACACCCCATTTTGAGGTATGGTCTGAGAGAGCCTATCAGGCTCTTCAAACGTGGTAACCCACATGTTTCTATGAAACTCTCGTTAGGAGCTATTACTCATCAAAGTTTGTCCCAATGCAAAGTCTATGGGATTTTTTTCGCTACTTTTTCGCCCGCCGGACGAACATCGTACACCCGATCGCTTATAAAAGTCATAGCACACCTGTCCTCAATGAGCCGGTCGATTTGACACCTCATTCATGGGTCTATGACAAAAACTGCGGGAGGAGTAGCGCGCAGAAATTGTGTCCAGAAGAAGAAGAAGAAGAATAATAAGTATGCAGAAGAATAAGAATGGAGCTTTGCCTTTGGCAAGCACCATTAATAATAAGTATGCAGAAGAATAAGAATGGAGCTTTGCCTTTGGCAAGCACCATTAACTAGAATGTACATTTCCTGAAGAAAATGTGAATGGTGCTTGCAGTGGCAAAATTCGTCACCGGTTGCTAGGGTTCTGTAATTGGTTGCTAGGGCGTGGCTATGAAGATGCTGTGTCAATACTTATTGGCAGGCTGAATCAAAAGAGCCCAGCCCCAAGTCTCTATGACCTTCTAAACCAAAGATATGATCTCACAGATTTGGCCCCCATGTTAAGTCTATGGGAGTTTTTTCAGCCGTTTTTTCGTCCGCTGTGCGAACATCGTACACCCGATCGCTTAGAAAAGTCATAGCACACCTCTCCTCAATAAGCCGGTCGATTTGACACCTCATTCGTGGGTCTACGACAAACGGTGTGGGACGAGTTACGCGCCAAAGTTTTGTTCAGGTGAATAGTAATTACAATACTAGAATGTACATTTCCTGAAGAAAATGTGAATGGTGCTTGCAGTGGCAAAACTCGGCACTCTTGATTAGCATGATGCTAACATAATTACCGTCCTGCTAGGATGTTTTTATCAAGATGCTAACATGATTAGCATGTTGCATTATGCTAACACCCTTAGCATGCTGCTAGCATGTTTTTAGAAAGATGCTAATCATGTTAGCATTATGCTAGCAACATGCTAACATGATTAGCATTTGTTGCTAGCATAATGCTAACACCCTTAGCATGCTGCTAGCATGTTTTTAGAAAGATGCTAATCATGTTAGCATTATTTTATCAAGATGCTAACATGATTAGCATAATGCTAGCATGATGCTTGCATGATTACCATGTTGCTAGCATGTTTTTAACAAGATGCTAACATAATTAGCATGTTTGCTAACATGATGCATGATTAACATGATTAGCATGCTACTAGCATGATGCTAACACAATTTAGCATGTTACCAGCATGGTGTAACACATTTTTACTAGTTTGTGTCATGTTTAAACCCTAAGCTAATCACTATTAGCATGTAGCTATTCACTGCTAGCATGTGTAGCATGTTGGAAGTTCAGTTTGCTAGCATGAGTCAAAAGAGCCAACCGCCATGTCTCTATGATGCTCTGATGCAGAGATATAGATCTTGCTAAACGGTTGCTAGGGTACTCTGTTTGGTTGCTAAGGAGTGGCTTGGCAGCTACCAATGATGATACTCCAAAGGCTGCTTGACAATATAAACCAACCCCCATGTCTTTATGATGTTCTGATGCAGAGATATAGATCTTGCAAAACGGTTGCTAGGGTACTCTGTTTGGTTGCTAGGGAGTGGCTTGGCAGCTGCTAGTAATGATAAACCAAAGGCTGCTTGCCAGTATAAATGATATAAACCAACCCCCATGCCTCTATGATATTCAGATTTGAAGATATCTGCCTATGCTTTGGGTTGCTAGGGTGCTTTAAATGGTTGCTAAGGCGTGGCTATGATGTCTTTAAGGTGATTTGTGATTGGCGGTTTGCTGCCTCCAGTCAAATGAGCCCACCCTCTTGTTTGTACGACACTTCTATCCAAAGATATTCATTTGACCTTTTTCAATGGAAGTCAATGGAACTTGTTGCTATGGTGCTCTATATGGTTGCTAGGGCGTGGCTTGATAGCTTCACAATGATCCTGAGAGACTGATTGGTTGCCTGAGTAAAATGGGCCCACCCCCTTGTCTCTATGACATTGTGATCCAGAGTTATGTTCAATACAAAATCCCTATGTAATTTCCCATAGTAGGAAAAACACAGTACTTCCTGGTTCATGGGCACGGCTTCACCATAGTATGTCTATGGGGCAACTTTGGGCAGCTCTTGCGCCCCAGGGGTACAACTTACACCCCATTTTGAGGTATGGTCTGAGAGAGCCTATCAGGCTCTTCAAACGTGGTAACCCACATGTTTCTATGAAATTCTCGTTAGGAGCTATTACTCATCAAAGTTTGTCCCAATGCAAAGTCTATGGGATTTTTTTCGCTACTTTTTCGCCCGCCGGACGAACATCGTACACCCGATCGCTTATAAAAGTCATAGCACACCTGTCCTCAATGAGCCGGTCGATTTGACACCTCATTCATGGGTCTATGACAAAAACTGCGGGAGGAGTAGCGCGCAGAAATTGTGTCCAGAAGAAGAAGAAGAAGAATAATAAGTATGCAGAAGAATAAGAATGGAGCTTTGCCTTTGGCAAGCACCATTAACTAGAATGTACATTTCCTGAAGAAAATGTGAATGGTGCTTGCAGTGGCAAAATTCGGCACCGGTTGCTAGGGTGTTGTAATTGGTTGCTAGGGCGTGGCTATGAAGTTGCTGTGTCACTACTTATTGGCTGGCCGAATCAAAAGAGCCCAGCCCCAAGTCTCTATGACCTTCTGATCCAAAGATATAATCTCACAGATTTTGACCCAATGTTAAGTCTATGGGAGTTTCTCAGCCGTTTTTATCGTACGCTGTGCGAACATCGTACACCCGATCACTTAGAAAAGTCATAGCACACCTCTCCTCAATAAGCCGGTCGATTTGACACCTCATTTGTGGGTCTACGACAAACGGTGCGGGACGAGTTATGCGCCAAAGTTTTGTCTAGGTGAATAGTAATTACAATACTAGAATGTACATTTCCTGAAGAAAATGTGAATGGTGCTTGCAGTGGAAAAATTCGGCACCGGTTGCTAGGGTGCTGTAATTGGTTGCTAGGGCGTGGCTATGAAGTTGCTGTGTCACTACTTATTGGCTGGCCGAATCAAAAGAGCCCAGCCCCAAGTCTCTATGACCTTCTGATCCAAAGATATGATCTCATAGAATTTGACTCAATGTTAAGTCTATGGGAGTTTTTTCAGCCATTTTTTTCGTACACTGTGCGAACATCGTACACCCGATCGCTTAGAAAAGTCATAGCACACCTCTCCTCAATAAGCCGGTCGATTTGACACCTCATTTGTGGGTCTAGGACAAACGGTGCGGGACGAGTTACGCGCCAAAGTTTTGTTCAGGTGAATAGTAATTACAATACTAGAATGTACATTTCCTGAAGAAAATGTGAATGGTGCTTGCAGTGGCAAAATCGCCACTCGGTTGCTAGGCGGTTGCTAAGGTACTTGGGGTGGTTGCTAAGGTGTTGCTAGGCGGTTGCTAAGGTACTTGGGGTGGTTGCTAAGGTGTTGCTAGGCAGTAGTTAAGGTACCTGGAGTGGTCACTACTGTGTTGCTAGGCGGTTGCTAGGGTGTTCTGGGCGGTTGCTATGGTAACCAGGGTGGTTGCTATGGTGTTACTAGGTGGTTGGTAGTTGGCACAGATAGTTACTATGGAGTTTCTATAGAGTTCTTAGCATGTTCTCAGCCCACTTTAGCACTTAGCTAATCACTATTAGCATGTAGCTATTAACTGCTAGCATGTGTAGCATGTTGCAAGTACAGTTTGCTAGCATGAGTCAAAAAAGCCAACCCCCATGTCTCTACGATGTTCTGATGCAGAGATATAGGCATCGCTAAATGGTTGCTAGGGTACTCTGTTTGGTTGCTAGGGAGTGGCTTGGTGTTTGCCAATGATGATACTCCAAAGGCTGCTTGACAATATAAACCAACCCCCATGTCTTTATGATGTTCTAATGCAGAGATATGGATCTTGAAAAACGGTTGCTAGGGTAATCTGGTTGGTTGCTAGGGAGTGGCCTGGTAGCTACCAATGATGATACTCCAAAGGCTGCTTGACAATATAAACCAACCCCCATGTCTTTACGATGTTCTGATGCAGAGATATAGATCTTGCTAAACGGTTGCTAGGGTACTCTGTTTGGTTGCTAGGGAGTGGCTTGGCAGCTGCCAGTAATGATAAACCAAAGGCTGCTTGCCAGTATGAATGCTATAAACCAACCCCCATTCCTCTATGATGTTCAGATTTGAAGATATCCCCTCTATGCTTTGGGTTGCTAGGGTGCTCTGAATGGTTGCTAGGGCATGGCTATGATGTCTTGAAGGTGATTCGTGATTGGCCGTTTGCTGCCCCGAGTCAAATGAGCCCACCCTCATGTTTCTATGACACTCCTATCCAAAGATATTCATTTGATCTTTTTCAATGGAAGTCTATGGAACTTGTTGCTATGGTGCTCTATATGGTTGCTAGGGCGTGGCTTGATAGCTTCACAATGATCCTGAGAGACTGATTGGTTGCCTGAGTAATATGAGCCCACCCCCTTGTCTCTATGACATTGTGATCCAGAGTTATGTTCAATACAAAATCCCTATGTAATTTCCCATAGTAGGAAAAACACAGTACTTCCTGGTTCATGGGCACGGCTTCACCATAGTATGTCTATGGGGCAACTTTGGGCAGCTCTTGCGCCCCAGGGGTACAACTTACACCCCATTTTGAGGTATGGTCTGAGAGAGCCTATCAGGCTCTTCAAACCTGGTAACCCACATGTTTCTATGAAATTCTCGTTAGGAGCTATTACTCGTCAAAGTTTGTCCCAATGCAAAGTCTATGGGATTTTTTTCGCTACTTTTTCGCCCGCCGGACGAACATCGTACACCCGATCGCTTATAAAAGTCATAGCACACCTGTCCTCAATGAGCCGGTCGATTTGACACCTCATTCATGGGTCTATGACAAAAACTGCGGGAGGAGTAGCGCGCAGAAATTGTGTCCAGAAGAAGAAGAAGAAGAATAATAAGTATGCAGAAGAATAAGAATGGAGCTTTGCCTTTGGCAAGCACCATTAACTAGAATGTACATTTCCTGAAGAAAATGTGAATGGTGCTTGCAGTGGCAAAACTCGGCACTCTTGATTAGCATGATGCTAACATAATTACCGTCCTGCTAGGATGTTTTTAGCAAAATGCTAACATGATTAGCATGTTGCTAGCATGATGCTAACACCCTAAGCATGCTGCTAGCATGTTTTAAACAAAATGCTAGTCATGTTAGCATAATGCTAGCAAAATGCTAACATGATTAGCATAATACTAGCATGATGCTAGCATGATTACCATGTTGCTAGCATTATTTTAACAAGATGCTAATCATGTTAGCATTATGTTAACAACATGCTAACATGATTAGCATGTTCTTAGCATGATGCTAACACCCTTAGCATGCTGTTAGCATTTTTAAACAAGCTGCTAATCATGTTAGCATAATGCTAGCAAACATGCTAACATGATTAACATAATGCTAGCATGATGCTAGCATGATTACCATGTTGCTAGCATGATTTTAACAAGATGCTAATCATGTTAGCATAATGCTAGCAACATGCTAACATCATTAGCATAATGCTAGCATGATGCTAGCATGATTACCATGTTGTTAGCATGTATTTAACAAGATGCTAACATGATTAGCATGTTTGCTAACATGATGCTAACATGATTATCATGCTACTAGCATCATGCTAACACAATTAACATGCCACTAGCATTATTCTAACACATTTTTACTAGTTTGTGTCATGTTTAAACCTTAAGCTAATCACTATTAGCATGTAGCTATTCACTGCTAGCATGTGTAGCATGGTGGAAGTCCAGTTTGCTAGCATGAGTCAAAAGAGCCAACCGCCATGTCTCTATAATGTTCTGATGCAGAAATATAGGTGTTTCAAAACGGTTGCTAGGGTACTCTGTTTGGTTGCTAGGGAGTGGCTTGGCAGCTGCCAATGATGATACTCCAAAGGCTGCTTGACAATATAAACCAACCCCCATGTCTGTACGATGTTCTGACGCAGAGATATAGATCTTGCAAAATGGTTGCTAGGGTACTCTGTTTGGTTGCTAAGGAGTGGCTTGGCAGCTACCAATGATGATACACCAAAGGCTGCTTGCCAGTATGAATGATATAAACCAACCCCCATGCCTCTATGATATTCAGATTTGAAGATATCTGCCTATGCTTTGGGTTGCTAGGGTGCTCTATATGGTTGCTAAGGCGTGGCTATGATGTCTTTAAGGTGATTTGTGATTGGCGGTTTGCTGCCTCGAGTCAAATGAGCCCACCCTCATGTTTCTATGACACTCCTATCCAAAGATATTCCTTTGATCTTTTTCAATGGAAGTCTATGGAACTTGTTGCTATGGTTCTCTATATGGTTGCTAGGGCGTGGCTTGATAGCTTTACAATGATCCTGAGAGACTGATTGGTTGCCTGAGTAAAATGAGCCCACCCCCTTGTCTCTATGACATTGTGATCCAGAGTTATGTTCAATACAAAATCCCTATGTAATTTCCCATAGTAGGAAAAACACAGTACTTCCTGGTTCATGGGCACGGCTTCACCATAGTATGTCTATGGGGCAACTTTGGGCAGCTCTTGCGCCCCAGGGGTACAACTTACACCCCATTTTGAGGTATGGTCTGAGAGAGCCTATCAGGCTCTTCAAACGTGGTAACCCACATGTTTCTATGAAATTCTCGTTAGGAGCTATTACTCATCAAAGTTTGTCCCAATGCAAAGTCTATGGGATTTTTTTCGCTACTTTTTCGCCCGCCGGACGAACATCGTACACCCGATCGCTTATAAAAGTCATAGCACACCTGTCCTCAATGAGCCGGTCGATTTGACACCTCATTCATGGGTCTATGACAAAAACTGCGGGAGGAGTAGCGCGCAGAAATTGTGTCCAGAAGAAGAAGAAGAAGAATAATAAGTATGCAGAAGAATAAGAATGGAGCTTTGCCTTTGGCAAGCACCATTAACTAGAATGTACATTTCCTGAAGAAAATGTGAATGGTGCTTGCAGTGGCAAAATCGCCACTCGGTTGCTAGGGTGCAGTAATTGGTTGCTAGGGCGTGGCTATGAAGTTGCTGTGTCACTACATATTGGCTGGCCGAATCAAAAGAGCCCAGCCCCAAGTCTCTATGACCTTCTGATCCAAAGATATGATCTCACAGATTTGGCCCCCATGTTAAGTCTATGGGAGTTTTTTTAGCCATTTTTTCGTACGCTGTGCGAACATCGTACACCCGATCGCTTAGAAAAGTCATAGCACATCTCTCCTCAATAAGCCGGTCGATTTGACACCTCATTTGTGGGTCTACGACAAACGGTGCAGGACGAGTTACGCGCCAAAGTTTTGTTCAGGTGAATAGTAATTACAATACTAGAATGTACATTTCCTGAAGAAAATGTGAATGGTGCTTGCAGTGGCAAAATTCGGCACCGGTTGCTAGGGTGCTGTAATTGGTTGCTAGGGCGTGGCCATGAAGTCACTACTTATTGGCAGCTTGATAGGCCGAGTCAAAAGAGCCATGCCCCAAGTCTCTATGACCTTCTAAACCAAAGATATGATCTCACAGATTTGGCCCCCATGTTAAGCTATGGGAGTTTTTTCAGCCGTTTTTTTGTACGCTGTGCGAACATCGTACACCTGATCGCTTAAAAAAGTCATAGCACACCTCTCCTCAATAAGCCGGTCGATTTGACACCTCATTCATGGGTCTACGACAAACGGTGTGGGACGAGTTACGCGCCAAAGTTTTGTTCAGGTGAATAGTAATTACAATACTAGAATGTACATTTCCTGAAGAAAATGTGAATGGTGCTTGCAGTGGCAAAATCGCCACTCGGTTGCTAGGCGGTTGCTAAGGTACTTGGGGTGGTTGCTAAGGTGTTGCTAGGCGGTTGCTAAGGTACTTGGGGTGGTTGCTAAGGTGTTGCTAGGCAGTAGTTAAGGTACCTGGAGTGGTCACTACTGTGTTGCTAGGCGGTTGCTAGGGTGTTCTGGGCGGTTGCTATGGTAACCAGGGTGGTTGCTATGGTGTTACTAGGTGGTTGGTAGTTGGCACAGATAGTTACTATGGAGTTTCTATAGAGTTCTTAGCATGTTCTCAGCCCACTTTAGCACTTAGCTAATCACTATTAGCATGTAGCTATTAACTGCTAGCATGTGTAGCATGTTGCAAGTACAGTTTGCTAGCATGAGTCAAAAAAGCCAACCCCCATGTCTCTACGATGTTCTGATGCAGAGATATAGGCATCGCTAAATGGTTGCTAGGGTACTCTGTTTGGTTGCTAGGGAGTGGCTTGGTGTTTGCCAATGATGATACTCCAAAGGCTGCTTGACAATATAAACCAACCCCCATGTCTTTATGATGTTCTAATGCAGAGATATGGATCTTGAAAAACGGTTGCTAGGGTAATCTGGTTGGTTGCTAGGGAGTGGCCTGGTAGCTACCAATGATGATACTCCAAAGGCTGCTTGACAATATAAACCAACCCCCATGTCTTTACGATGTTCTGATGCAGAGATATAGATCTTGCTAAACGGTTGCTAGGGTACTCTGTTTGGTTGCTAGGGAGTGGCTTGGCAGCTGCCAGTAATGATAAACCAAAGGCTGCTTGCCAGTATGAATGCTATAAACCAACCCCCATTCCTCTATGATGTTCAGATTTGAAGATATCCCCTCTATGCTTTGGGTTGCTAGGGTGCTCTGAATGGTTGCTAGGGCATGGCTATGATGTCTTGAAGGTGATTCGTGATTGGCCGTTTGCTGCCCCGAGTCAAATGAGCCCACCCTCATGTTTCTATGACACTCCTATCCAAAGATATTCATTTGATCTTTTTCAATGGAAGTCTATGGAACTTGTTGCTATGGTGCTCTATATGGTTGCTAGGGCGTGGCTTGATAGCTTCACAATGATCCTGAGAGACTGATTGGTTGCCTGAGTAATATGAGCCCACCCCCTTGTCTCTATGACATTGTGATCCAGAGTTATGTTCAATACAAAATCCCTATGTAATTTCCCATAGTAGGAAAAACACAGTACTTCCTGGTTCATGGGCACGGCTTCACCATAGTATGTCTATGGGGCAACTTTGGGCAGCTCTTGCGCCCCAGGGGTACAACTTACACCCCATTTTGAGGTATGGTCTGAGAGAGCCTATCAGGCTCTTCAAACCTGGTAACCCACATGTTTCTATGAAATTCTCGTTAGGAGCTATTACTCGTCAAAGTTTGTCCCAATGCAAAGTCTATGGGATTTTTTTCGCTACTTTTTCGCCCGCCGGACGAACATCGTACACCCGATCGCTTATAAAAGTCATAGCACACCTGTCCTCAATGAGCCGGTCGATTTGACACCTCATTCATGGGTCTATGACAAAAACTGCGGGAGGAGTAGCGCGCAGAAATTGTGTCCAGAAGAAGAAGAAGAAGAATAATAAGTATGCAGAAGAATAAGAATGGAGCTTTGCCTTTGGCAAGCACCATTAACTAGAATGTACATTTCCTGAAGAAAATGTGAATGGTGCTTGCAGTGGCAAAATTCGGCACCGGTTGCTAGGGTGCTGTAATTGGTTGCTAGGGCGTGGCTATGAACTACTTATTGGCTGCTTGATAGGTTGAGTAAAAAGAGCCCAGCCCCAAGTCTCTAAATTCTTCTGATCCAAAGGTATGATATCTTAGATTTTGTCCCAATGTTAAGTCTATGGGAGTTTTTTCAGCCATTTTTTTCGTACACTGTCTGAACATCGTACACCCGATCGCTGAGAAAAGTCATAGCACACTTCTCCTCAATAAGCCGGTCGATTTGACACCTCATTTGTGGGTCTACGACAAAAGGTGCGGGACGAGTTACGCGCCAAAGTTTTGTTCAGGTGAATAGTAATTACAATACTAGAATGTACATTTCCTGAAGAAAATGTGAATGGTGCTTGCAGTGGCAAAATTCGTCACCGGTTGCTAGGGTGCTGTAATTGGTTGCTAGGGCGTGGCTATGAAGATGCTGTGTCAATACTTATTGGCAGGCTGAATCAAAAGAGCCCAGCCCCAAGTCTCTATGACCTTCTAAACCAAAGATATGATCTCACAGATTTGGCCCCCATGTTAAGTCTATGGGAGTTTTTTCAGCCGTTTTTTCGTATGCTGTGCGAAAATCGTACACCCAATCGCTTAGAAAAGTCATAGCACACCTCTCCTCAATAAGCCGGTCGATTTGACACCTCATTCGTGGGTCTACGACAAACGGTGCGGGACGAGTTACGTGCCAAAGTTTTGTTCAGGTGAATAGTAATTACAATACTAGAATGTACATTTCCTGAAGAAAATGTGAATGGTGCTTGCAGTGGCAAAATCGCCACTCGGTTGCTAGGGTGCAGTAATTGGTTGCTAGGGCGTGGCTATGAAGTTGCTGTGTCACTACATATTGGCTGGCCGAATCAAAAGAGCCCAGCCCCAAGTCTCTATGACCTTCTGATCCAAAGATATGATCTCACAGATTTGGCCCCCATGTTAAGTCTATGGGAGTTTTTTTAGCCATTTTTTCGTACGCTGTGCGAACATCGTACACCCGATCGCTTAGAAAAGTCATAGCACATCTCTCCTCAATAAGCCGGTCGATTTGACACCTCATTTGTGGGTCTACGACAAACGGTGCAGGACGAGTTACGCGCCAAAGTTTTGTTCAGGTGAATAGTAATTACAATACTAGAATGTACATTTCCTGAAGAAAATGTGAATGGTGCTTGCAGTGGCAAAATTCACCATTCGGTTGCTAGGATGCTGTAATTGGTTGCTAGGGCGTGGCCATGAAGTCACTACTTATTGGCGGCGTGATAGGCCGAGTCAAAAGAGCCCAGCCCCAAGTCTCTATGACCTTCTAAACCAAAGATATGATCTCACAGATTTGGCCCCCATGTTAAGTCTATGGGAGTTTTTTCAGCCGTTATTTCGTACGCTGTGCGAACATCGTACACCCGATTGCTTAGAAAAGTCATAGCACACCTCTCCTCAATAAGCCGGTCGATTTGACACCTCATTCGTGGGTCTACGACAAACGGTGCGGGACGAGTTACGCGCCGAAGTTTTGTCTAGGTGAATAGTAATTACAATACTAGAATGTACATTTCCTGAAGAAAATGTGAATGGTGCTTGCAGTGGCAAAACTCGGCACTCTTGATTAGCATGATGCTAACATAATTACCGTCCTGCTAGGATGTTTTTAGCAAAATGCTAACATGATTAGCATGTTGCTAGCATGATGCTAACACCCTAAGCATGCTGCTAGCATGTTTTAAACAAAATGCTAGTCATGTTAGCATAATGCTAGCAAAATGCTAACATGATTAGCATAATACTAGCATGATGCTAGCATGATTACCATGTTGCTAAGCATTATTTTAACAAGATGCTAATCATGTGAGCATTATGTTAACCACATGCTAACATGATTAGCATGTTGCAAGCATGATGCTAACACCCTAAGCAGGCTGTTAGCATTTTTTAAACCAGATGCTAATCATGTTAGCATAATGTTAGCAAACATGCTAACATGATTAAGATAATGCTTAGCATGATGCTAGCATGATTACCATGTTGCTAGCATGATTTTAACAAGATGCTAATCATGTTAGCATAATGCAGCAACATGCTAACATCATTAGCATAATGCTAGCATGATGCTAGCATGATTACCATGTTGTTAGCATGTATTTAACAAGATGCTAACATGATTAGCATGTTTGCTAACATGATGCTAACATGATTATCATGCTACTAGCATCATGCTAACACAATTAACATGCCACTAGCATTATTCTAACACATTTTTACTAGTTTGTGTCATGTTTAAACCTTAAGCTAATCACTATTAGCATGTAGCTATTCACTGCTAGCATGTGTAGCATGGTGGAAGTCCAGTTTGCTAGCATGAGTCAAAAGAGCCAACCGCCATGTCTCTATAATGTTCTGATGCAGAAATATAGGTGTTTCAAAACGGTTGCTAGGGTACTCTGTTTGGTTGCTAGGGAGTGGCTTGGCAGCTGCCAATGATGATACTCCAAAGGCTGCTTGACAATATAAACCAACCCCCATGTCTGTACGATGTTCTGACGCAGAGATATAGATCTTGCAAAATGGTTGCTAGGGTACTCTGTTTGGTTGCTAAGGAGTGGCTTGGCAGCTACCAATGATGATACACCAAAGGCTGCTTGCCAGTATGAATGATATAAACCAACCCCCATGCCTCTATGATATTCAGATTTGAAGATATCTGCCTATGCTTTGGGTTGCTAGGGTGCTCTATATGGTTGCTAAGGCGTGGCTATGATGTCTTTAAGGTGATTTGTGATTGGCGGTTTGCTGCCTCGAGTCAAATGAGCCCACCCTCATGTTTCTATGACACTCCTATCCAAAGATATTCCTTTGATCTTTTTCAATGGAAGTCTATGGAACTTGTTGCTATGGTTCTCTATATGGTTGCTAGGGCGTGGCTTGATAGCTTTACAATGATCCTGAGAGACTGATTGGTTGCCTGAGTAAAATGAGCCCACCCCCTTGTCTCTATGACATTGTGATCCAGAGTTATGTTCAATACAAAATCCCTATGTAATTTCCCATAGTAGGAAAAACACAGTACTTCCTGGTTCATGGGCACGGCTTCACCATAGTATGTCTATGGGGCAACTTTGGGCAGCTCTTGCGCCCCAGGGGTACAACTTACACCCCATTTTGAGGTATGGTCTGAGAGAGCCTATCAGGCTCTTCAAACGTGGTAACCCACATGTTTCTATGAAATTCTCGTTAGGAGCTATTACTCATCAAAGTTTGTCCCAATGCAAAGTCTATGGGATTTTTTTCGCTACTTTTTCGCCCGCCGGACGAACATCGTACACCCGATCGCTTATAAAAGTCATAGCACACCTGTCCTCAATGAGCCGGTCGATTTGACACCTCATTCATGGGTCTATGACAAAAACTGCGGGAGGAGTAGCGCGCAGAAATTGTGTCCAGAAGAAGAAGAAGAAGAATAATAAGTATGCAGAAGAATAAGAATGGAGCTTTGCCTTTGGCAAGCACCATTAACTAGAATGTACATTTCCTGAAGAAAATGTGAATGGTGCTTGCAGTGGCAAAACTCGGCACTCTTGATTAGCATGATGCTAACATAATTACCGTCCTGCTAGGATGTTTTTAGCAAAATGCTAACATGATTAGCATGTTGCTAGCATGATGCTAACACCCTAAGCATGCTGCTAGCATGTTTTAAACAAAATGCTAGTCATGTTAGCATAATGCTAGCAAAATGCTAACATGATTAGCATAATACTAGCATGATGCTAGCATGATTACCATGTTGCTAGCATTATTTTAACAAGATGCTAATCATGTTAGCATTATGTTAACAACATGCTAACATGATTAGCATGTTGTTAGCATGATGCTAACACCCTTAGCATGCTGTTAGCATTTTTTAAACAAGATGCTAATCATGTTAGCATAATGCTAGCAAACATGCTAACATGATTAGCATAATGCTAGCATGATGCTAGCATGATTACCATGTTGCTAGCATGATTTTAACAAGATGCTAATCATGTTAGCATAATGCTAGCAACATGCTAACATCATTAGCATAATGCTAGCATGATGCTAGCATGATTACCATGTTGTTAGCATGTATTTAACAAGATGCTAACATGATTAGCATGTTTGCTAACATGATGCTAACATGATTATCATGCTACTAGCATCATGCTAACACAATTAACATGCCACTAGCATTATTCTAACACATTTTTACTAGTTTGTGTCATGTTTAAACCTTAAGCTAATCACTATTAGCATGTAGCTATTCACTGCTAGCATGTGTAGCATGGTGGAAGTCCAGTTTGCTAGCATGAGTCAAAAGAGCCAACCGCCATGTCTCTATAATGTTCTGATGCAGAAATATAGGTGTTTCAAAACGGTTGCTAGGGTACTCTGTTTGGTTGCTAGGGAGTGGCTTGGCAGCTGCCAATGATGATACTCCAAAGGCTGCTTGACAATATAAACCAACCCCCATGTCTGTACGATGTTCTGACGCAGAGATATAGATCTTGCAAAATGGTTGCTAGGGTACTCTGTTTGGTTGCTAAGGAGTGGCTTGGCAGCTACCAATGATGATACACCAAAGGCTGCTTGCCAGTATGAATGATATAAACCAACCCCCATGCCTCTATGATATTCAGATTTGAAGATATCTGCCTATGCTTTGGGTTGCTAGGGTGCTCTATATGGTTGCTAAGGCGTGGCTATGATGTCTTTAAGGTGATTTGTGATTGGCGGTTTGCTGCCTCGAGTCAAATGAGCCCACCCTCATGTTTCTATGACACTCCTATCCAAAGATATTCCTTTGATCTTTTTCAATGGAAGTCTATGGAACTTGTTGCTATGGTTCTCTATATGGTTGCTAGGGCGTGGCTTGATAGCTTTACAATGATCCTGAGAGACTGATTGGTTGCCTGAGTAAAATGAGCCCACCCCCTTGTCTCTATGACATTGTGATCCAGAGTTATGTTCAATACAAAATCCCTATGTAATTTCCCATAGTAGGAAAAACACAGTACTTCCTGGTTCATGGGCACGGCTTCACCATAGTATGTCTATGGGGCAACTTTGGGCAGCTCTTGCGCCCCAGGGGTACAACTTACACCCCATTTTGAGGTATGGTCTGAGAGAGCCTATCAGGCTCTTCAAACGTGGTAACCCACATGTTTCTATGAAATTCTCGTTAGGAGCTATTACTCATCAAAGTTTGTCCCAATGCAAAGTCTATGGGATTTTTTTCGCTACTTTTTCGCCCGCCGGACGAACATCGTACACCCGATCGCTTATAAAAGTCATAGCACACCTGTCCTCAATGAGCCGGTCGATTTGACACCTCATTCATGGGTCTATGACAAAAACTGCGGGAGGAGTAGCGCGCAGAAATTGTGTCCAGAAGAAGAAGAAGAAGAATAATAAGTATGCAGAAGAATAAGAATGGAGCTTTGCCTTTGGCAAGCACCATTAACTAGAATGTACATTTCCTGAAGAAAATGTGAATGGTGCTTGCAGTGGCAAAATCGCCACTCGGTTGCTAGGGTGCAGTAATTGGTTGCTAGGGCGTGGCTATGAAGTTGCTGTGTCACTACATATTGGCTGGCCGAATCAAAAGAGCCCAGCCCCAAGTCTCTATGACCTTCTGATCCAAAGATATGATCTCACAGATTTGGCCCCCATGTTAAGTCTATGGGAGTTTTTTTAGCCATTTTTTCGTACGCTGTGCGAACATCGTACACCCGATCGCTTAGAAAAGTCATAGCACATCTCTCCTCAATAAGCCGGTCGATTTGACACCTCATTTGTGGGTCTACGACAAACGGTGCAGGACGAGTTACGCGCCAAAGTTTTGTTCAGGTGAATAGTAATTACAATACTAGAATGTACATTTCCTGAAGAAAATGTGAATGGTGCTTGCAGTGGCAAAACTCAGCACTCTTGATTAGCATGATGCTAACATAATTACCGTCCTGCTAGGATGTTTTTAGCAAGATGCTAACATGATTAGCATGTTGCTAGCATGATGCTAACACCCTTAGCATGCTGCTAGCATGTTTTTAGCAAGATTCTAATCATGTTAGCATAATGCTAGCAACATGCTAACATGATTAGCATAATGCTAGCATGATGCTAGCATGATTACCATGTTGCTACCATGATTTTAACAAGATGCTAATCATGTTAGCATAATTCTAGCAACATGCTAACATGATTAGCATAATGCTAACATGATGCTAGCATGATTACCATTTTGCTAGCATGTTTTTAACAAGATGCTAACATGATTAGCATGTTTGCTAGCATGATGCTAACATGATTAGCATGCTACTACCATCATGCTAACACAATTAGCATGCCACTAGCATGATGTTAACACATTTTTACTAGTTTGTGTCATGTTTAAACCCTAAGCTAATCACTATTAGCATGTAGCTATTCACTGCTAGCATGTGTAGCATGTTGGAAGTCCAGTTTGCTAGCATGAGTCAAAAGAGCCAACCGCCATGTCTCTATGATGCTCTGATGCAGAGATATAGATCTTGCAAAACCGTTGCTAGGGTACTCTGTTTGGTTGCTAAGGAGTGGCTTGGCAGCTACCAATGATGATACTCCAAAGGCTGCTTGACAATATAAACCAACCCCCATGTCTTTACGATGTTCTGATGCAGAGATATAGATCTTGCAAAACCGTTGCTAGGGTACTCTGTTTGGTTGCTAGGGAGTGGCTTGGCAACTGCCAGTAATGATAAACCAAAGGCTGCTTGCCAGTATGAATGATATAAACCAACCCCCATGCCTCTATGATATTCAGATTTGAAGATATCTGCCTATGCTTTGGGTTGCTAGGGTGCTATAAATGGTTGCTAAGGCGTGGCTATGATGTCTTTAAGGTGATTTGTGATTGGCGGTTTGCTGCCTCGAGTCAAATGAGCCCACCCTCATGTTTGTACGACACTCCTATCCAAAGATCTTTTTCAATGGAAGTCTATGGAGCTTGTTACTAAGGTGCTCTATATGGTTGCTAGGGCGTGGCTTGATAGCTTCACAATGATCCTGAGAGACTGATTGGTTGCCTGAGTAAAATGAGCCCACCCCCTTGTCTCTATGACATTGTAATCCAGAGTTATGTTCAATACAAAATCCCTATGTAATTTCCCATAGTAGGAAAAACACACCATTTCATGGGCACGGCTTCACCATAGTATGTCTATGGGGCAACTTTGGGCAGCTCTTGTGCCCCAGGGGTACAACTTACATCCCATTTTGAGGTATGGTCTGACAGAACCTGTCAGCCCCTTCAATCGTGGTGACCCACATGTTTCTACGAAATTCTCGTTAGGAGCTATGACTCGTCAAAGTTCGTTGCAATGTTAAGTCAATGGGATTTTTCGCCCGATTTTTCGCCCGCCGGACGAACATCGTACACCCGATCGCTTATAAAAGTCATAGCACACCATTCCCGAATAATCCGCACGATTTGACACCTCATTCGTGGGTCTAGGACAAAAGCTGCGGGACTAGTTACGCGCCGAAATTTTGTCCAGAAGAAGAAGAAGAAGAAGAAGCAGAATAATAATAAGTATGCAGCAGAATAAGAATGGAGCTTTGCCTTTGGCAAGCACCATTAACTAGAATGTACATTTCCTGAAGAAAATGTGAATGGTGCTTGCAGTGGCAAAACTCAGCACTCTTGATTAGCATGATGCTAACATAATTACCGTCCTGCTAGGATGTTTTTAGCAAGATGCTAACATGATTAGCATGTTGCTAGCATGATGCTAACACCCTTAGCATGCTGCTAGCATGTTTTTAGCAAGATTCTAATCATGTTAGCATAATGCTAGCAACATGCTAACATGATTAGCATAATGCTAGCATGATGCTAGCATGATTACCATGTTGCTACCATGATTTTAACAAGATGCTAATCATGTTAGCATAATTCTAGCAACATGCTAACATGATTAGCATAATGCTAACATGATGCTAGCATGATTACCATTTTGCTAGCATGTTTTTAACAAGATGCTAACATGATTAGCATGTTTGCTAGCATGATGCTAACATGATTAGCATGCTACTACCATCATGCTAACACAATTAGCATGCCACTAGCATGATGTTAACACATTTTTACTAGTTTGTGTCATGTTTAAACCCTAAGCTAATCACTATTAGCATGTAGCTATTCACTGCTAGCATGTGTAGCATGTTGGAAGTCCAGTTTGCTAGCATGAGTCAAAAGAGCCAACCGCCATGTCTCTATGATGCTCTGATGCAGAGATATAGATCTTGCAAAACCGTTGCTAGGGTACTCTGTTTGGTTGCTAAGGAGTGGCTTGGCAGCTACCAATGATGATACTCCAAAGGCTGCTTGACAATATAAACCAACCCCCATGTCTTTACGATGTTCTGATGCAGAGATATAGATCTTGCAAAACCGTTGCTAGGGTACTCTGTTTGGTTGCTAGGGAGTGGCTTGGCAACTGCCAGTAATGATAAACCAAAGGCTGCTTGCCAGTATGAATGATATAAACCAACCCCCATGCCTCTATGATATTCAGATTTGAAGATATCTGCCTATGCTTTGGGTTGCTAGGGTGCTATAAATGGTTGCTAAGGCGTGGCTATGATGTCTTTAAGGTGATTTGTGATTGGCGGTTTGCTGCCTCGAGTCAAATGAGCCCACCCTCATGTTTGTACGACACTCCTATCCAAAGATCTTTTTCAATGGAAGTCTATGGAGCTTGTTACTAAGGTGCTCTATATGGTTGCTAGGGCGTGGCTTGATAGCTTCACAATGATCCTGAGAGACTGATTGGTTGCCTGAGTAAAATGAGCCCACCCCCTTGTCTCTATGACATTGTAATCCAGAGTTATGTTCAATACAAAATCCCTATGTAATTTCCCATAGTAGGAAAAACACACCATTTCATGGGCACGGCTTCACCATAGTATGTCTATGGGGCAACTTTGGGCAGCTCTTGTGCCCCAGGGGTACAACTTACATCCCATTTTGAGGTATGGTCTGACAGAACCTGTCAGCCCCTTCAATCGTGGTGACCCACATGTTTCTACGAAATTCTCGTTAGGAGCTATGACTCGTCAAAGTTCGTTGCAATGTTAAGTCAATGGGATTTTTCGCCCGATTTTTCGCCCGCCGGACGAACATCGTACACCCGATCGCTTATAAAAGTCATAGCACACCATTCCCGAATAATCCGCACGATTTGACACCTCATTCGTGGGTCTAGGACAAAAGCTGCGGGACTAGTTACGCGCCGAAATTTTGTCCAGAAGAAGAAGAAGAAGAAGAAGCAGAATAATAATAAGTATGCAGCAGAATAAGAATGGAGCTTTGCCTTTGGCAAGCACCATTAACTAGAATGTACATTTCCTGAAGAAAATGTGAATGGTGCTTGCAGTGGCAAAATTCGTCACCGGTTGCTAGGGTGCTGTAATTGGTTGCTAGGGCGTGGCTATGAAGATGCTGTGTCAATACTTATTGGCAGGCTGAATCAAAAGAGCCCAGCCCCAAGTCTCTATGACCTTCTAAACCAAAGATATGATCTCACAGATTTGGCCCCCATGTTAAGTCTATGGGAGTTTTTTCAGCCGTTTTTTCGTATGCTGTGCGAAAATCGTACACCCAATCGCTTAGAAAAGTCATAGCACACCTCTCCTCAATAAGCCGGTCGATTTGACACCTCATTCGTGGGTCTACGACAAACGGTGCGGGACGAGTTACGTGCCAAAGTTTTGTTCAGGTGAATAGTAATTACAATACTAGAATGTACATTTCCTGAAGAAAATGTGAATGGTGCTTGCAGTGGCAAAATCGCCACTCGGTTGCTAGGGTGCAGTAATTGGTTGCTAGGGCGTGGCTATGAAGTTGCTGTGTCACTACATATTGGCTGGCCGAATCAAAAGAGCCCAGCCCCAAGTCTCTATGACCTTCTGATCCAAAGATATGATCTCACAGATTTGGCCCCCATGTTAAGTCTATGGGAGTTTTTTTAGCCATTTTTTCGTACGCTGTGCGAACATCGTACACCCGATCGCTTAGAAAAGTCATAGCACATCTCTCCTCAATAAGCCGGTCGATTTGACACCTCATTTGTGGGTCTACGACAAACGGTGCAGGACGAGTTACGCGCCAAAGTTTTGTTCAGGTGAATAGTAATTACAATACTAGAATGTACATTTCCTGAAGAAAATGTGAATGGTGCTTGCAGTGGCAAAATTCACCATTCGGTTGCTAGGATGCTGTAATTGGTTGCTAGGGCGTGGCCATGAAGTCACTACTTATTGGCGGCGTGATAGGCCGAGTCAAAAGAGCCCAGCCCCAAGTCTCTATGACCTTCTAAACCAAAGATATGATCTCACAGATTTGGCCCCCATGTTAAGTCTATGGGAGTTTTTTCAGCCGTTATTTCGTACGCTGTGCGAACATCGTACACCCGATTGCTTAGAAAAGTCATAGCACACCTCTCCTCAATAAGCCGGTCGATTTGACACCTCATTCGTGGGTCTACGACAAACGGTGCGGGACGAGTTACGCGCCGAAGTTTTGTCTAGGTGAATAGTAATTACAATACTAGAATGTACATTTCCTGAAGAAAATGTGAATGGTGCTTGCAGTGGCAAAACTCGGCACTCTTGATTAGCATGATGCTAACATAATTACCGTCCTGCTAGGATGTTTTTAGCAAAATGCTAACATGATTAGCATGTTGCTAGCATGATGCTAACACCCTAAGCATGCTGCTAGCATGTTTTAAACAAAATGCTAGTCATGTTAGCATAATGCTAGCAAAATGCTAACATGATTAGCATAATACTAGCATGATGCTAGCATGATTACCATGTTGCTAGCATTATTTTAACAAGATGCTAATCATGTTAGCATTATGTTAACAACATGCTAACATGATTAGCATGTTGCTAGCATGATGCTAACACCCTTAGCATGCTGTTAGCATTTTTTAAACAAGATGCTAATCATGTTAGCATAATGCTAGCAAACATGCTAACATGATTAGCATAATGCTAGCATGATGCTAGCATGATTACCATGTTGCTAGCATGATTTTAACAAGATGCTAATCATGTTAGCATAATGCTAGCAACATGCTAACATCATTAGCATAATGCTAGCATGATGCTAGCATGATTACCATGTTGTTAGCATGTATTTAACAAGATGCTAACATGATTAGCATGTTTGCTAACATGATGCTAACATGATTATCATGCTACTAGCATCATGCTAACACAATTAACATGCCACTAGCATTATTCTAACACATTTTTACTAGTTTGTGTCATGTTTAAACCTTAAGCTAATCACTATTAGCATGTAGCTATTCACTGCTAGCATGTGTAGCATGGTGGAAGTCCAGTTTGCTAGCATGAGTCAAAAGAGCCAACCGCCATGTCTCTATAATGTTCTGATGCAGAAATATAGGTGTTTCAAAACGGTTGCTAGGGTACTCTGTTTGGTTGCTAGGGAGTGGCTTGGCAGCTGCCAATGATGATACTCCAAAGGCTGCTTGACAATATAAACCAACCCCCATGTCTGTACGATGTTCTGACGCAGAGATATAGATCTTGCAAAATGGTTGCTAGGGTACTCTGTTTGGTTGCTAAGGAGTGGCTTGGCAGCTACCAATGATGATACACCAAAGGCTGCTTGCCAGTATGAATGATATAAACCAACCCCCATGCCTCTATGATATTCAGATTTGAAGATATCTGCCTATGCTTTGGGTTGCTAGGGTGCTCTATATGGTTGCTAAGGCGTGGCTATGATGTCTTTAAGGTGATTTGTGATTGGCGGTTTGCTGCCTCGAGTCAAATGAGCCCACCCTCATGTTTCTATGACACTCCTATCCAAAGATATTCCTTTGATCTTTTTCAATGGAAGTCTATGGAACTTGTTGCTATGGTTCTCTATATGGTTGCTAGGGCGTGGCTTGATAGCTTTACAATGATCCTGAGAGACTGATTGGTTGCCTGAGTAAAATGAGCCCACCCCCTTGTCTCTATGACATTGTGATCCAGAGTTATGTTCAATACAAAATCCCTATGTAATTTCCCATAGTAGGAAAAACACAGTACTTCCTGGTTCATGGGCACGGCTTCACCATAGTATGTCTATGGGGCAACTTTGGGCAGCTCTTGCGCCCCAGGGGTACAACTTACACCCCATTTTGAGGTATGGTCTGAGAGAGCCTATCAGGCTCTTCAAACGTGGTAACCCACATGTTTCTATGAAATTCTCGTTAGGAGCTATTACTCATCAAAGTTTGTCCCAATGCAAAGTCTATGGGATTTTTTTCGCTACTTTTTCGCCCGCCGGACGAACATCGTACACCCGATCGCTTATAAAAGTCATAGCACACCTGTCCTCAATGAGCCGGTCGATTTGACACCTCATTCATGGGTCTATGACAAAAACTGCGGGAGGAGTAGCGCGCAGAAATTGTGTCCAGAAGAAGAAGAAGAAGAATAATAAGTATGCAGAAGAATAAGAATGGAGCTTTGCCTTTGGCAAGCACCATTAACTAGAATGTACATTTCCTGAAGAAAATGTGAATGGTGCTTGCAGTGGCAAAACTCGGCACTCTTGATTAGCATGATGCTAACATAATTACCGTCCTGCTAGGATGTTTTTAGCAAAATGCTAACATGATTAGCATGTTGCTAGCATGATGCTAACACCCTAAGCATGCTGCTAGCATGTTTTAAACAAAATGCTAGTCATGTTAGCATAATGCTTGCAAAATGCTAACATGATTAGCATAATACTAGCATGATGCTAGCATGATTACCATGTTGCTAGCATTATTTTAACAAGATGCTAATCATGTTAGCATTATGTTAACAACATGCTAACATGATTAGCATGTTGCTAGCATGATGCTAACACCCTTAGCATGCTGTTAGCATGTTTTAAACAAGATGCTAATCATGTTAGCATAATGCTAGCAAACATGCTAACATGATTAACATAATGCTAGCATGATGCTAGCATGATTACCATGTTGCTAGCATGATTTTAACAAGATGCTAATCATGTTAGCATAATGCTAGCAACATGCTAACATCATTAGCATAATGCTAGCATGATACTAGCATGATTACCATGTTGTTAGCATGTATTTAACAAGATGCTAACATGATTAGCATGTTTGCTAACATGATGCTAACATGATTATCATGCTACTAGCATCATGCTAACACAATTAACATGCCACTAGCATTATTCTAACACATTTTTACTAGTTTTTGTCATGTTTAAACCTTAAGCTAATCACTATTAGCATGTAGCTATTCACTGCTAGCATGTGTAGCATGGTGGAAGTCCAGTTTGCTAGCATGAGTCAAAAGAGCCAACCGCCATGTCTCTATAATGTTCTGATGCAGAAATATAGGTGTTTCAAAACGGTTGCTAGGGTACTCTGTTTGGTTGCTAGGGAGTGGCTTGGCAGCTGCCAATGATGATACTCCAAAGGCTGCTTGACAATATAAACCAACCCCCATGTCTGTACGATGTTCTGACGCAGAGATATAGATCTTGCAAAATGGTTGCTAGGGTACTCTGTTTGGTTGCTAAGGAGTGGCTTGGCAGCTACCAATGATGATACACCAAAGGCTGCTTGCCAGTATGAATGATATAAACCAACCCCCATGCCTCTATGATATTCAGATTTGAAGATATCTGCCTATGCTTTGGGTTGCTAGGGTGCTCTATATGGTTGCTAAGGCGTGGCTATGATGTCTTTAAGGTGATTTGTGATTGGCGGTTTGCTGCCTCGAGTCAAATGAGCCCACCCTCATGTTTCTATGACACTCCTATCCAAAGATATTCCTTTGATCTTTTTCAATGGAAGTCTATGGAACTTGTTGCTATGGTTCTCTATATGGTTGCTAGGGCGTGGCTTGATAGCTTTACAATGATCCTGAGAGACTGATTGGTTGCCTGAGTAAAATGAGCCCACCCCCTTGTCTCTATGACATTGTGATCCAGAGTTATGTTCAATACAAAATCCCTATGTAATTTCCCATAGTAGGAAAAACACAGTACTTCCTGGTTCATGGGCACGGCTTCACCATAGTATGTCTATGGGGCAACTTTGGGCAGCTCTTGCGCCCCAGGGGTACAACTTACACCCCATTTTGAGGTATGGTCTGAGAGAGCCTATCAGGCTCTTCAAACGTGGTAACCCACATGTTTCTATGAAATTCTCGTTAGGAGCTATTACTCATCAAAGTTTGTCCCAATGCAAAGTCTATGGGATTTTTTTCGCTACTTTTTCGCCCGCCGGACGAACATCGTACACCCGATCGCTTATAAAAGTCATAGCACACCTGTCCTCAATGAGCCGGTCGATTTGACACCTCATTCATGGGTCTATGACAAAAACTGCGGGAGGAGTAGCGCGCAGAAATTGTGTCCAGAAGAAGAAGAAGAAGAATAATAAGTATGCAGAAGAATAAGAATGGAGCTTTGCCTTTGGCAAGCACCATTAACTAGAATGTACATTTCCTGAAGAAAATGTGAATGGTGCTTGCAGTGGCAAAACTCGGCACTCTTGATTAGCATGATGCTAACATAATTACCGTCCTGCTAGGATGTTTTTAGCAAAATGCTAACATGATTAGCATGTTGCTAGCATGATGCTAACACCCTAAGCATGCTGCTAGCATGTTTTAAACAAAATGCTAGTCATGTTAGCATAATGCTAGCAAAATGCTAACATGATTAGCATAATACTAGCATGATGCTAGCATGATTACCATGTTGCTAGCATTATTTTAACAAGATGCTAATCATGTTAGCATTATGTTAACAACATGCTAACATGATTAGCATGTTGCTAGCATGATGCTAACACCCTTAGCATGCTGTTAGCATTTTTTAAACAAGATGCTAATCATGTTAGCATAATGCTAGCAAACATGCTAACATGATTAGCATAATGCTAGCATGATGCTAGCATGATTACCATGTTGCTTAGCATGATTTTAACAAGATGCTAATCATGTTAGCATAATGCTAGCAACATGCTAACATCATTAGCATAATGCTAGCATGATGCTAGCATGATTACCATGTTGTTAGCATGTATTTAACAAGATGCTAACATGATTAGCATGTTTGCTAACATGATGCTAACATGATTATCATGCTACTAGCATCATGCTAACACAATTAACATGCCACTAGCATTATTCTAACACATTTTTACTAGTTTGTGTCATGTTTAAACCTTAAGCTAATCACTATTAGCATGTAGCTATTCACTGCTAGCATGTGTAGCATGGTGGAAGTCCAGTTTGCTAGCATGAGTCAAAAGAGCCAACCGCCATGTCTCTATAATGTTCTGATGCAGAAATATAGGTGTTTCAAAACGGTTGCTAGGGTACTCTGTTTGGTTGCTAGGGAGTGGCTTGGCAGCTGCCAATGATGATACTCCAAAGGCTGCTTGACAATATAAACCAACCCCCATGTCTGTACGATGTTCTGACGCAGAGATATAGATCTTGCAAAATGGTTGCTAGGGTACTCTGTTTGGTTGCTAAGGAGTGGCTTGGCAGCTACCAATGATGATACACCAAAGGCTGCTTGCCAGTATGAATGATATAAACCAACCCCCATGCCTCTATGATATTCAGATTTGAAGATATCTGCCTATGCTTTGGGTTGCTAGGGTGCTCTATATGGTTGCTAAGGCGTGGCTATGATGTCTTTAAGGTGATTTGTGATTGGCGGTTTGCTGCCTCGAGTCAAATGAGCCCACCCTCATGTTTCTATGACACTCCTATCCAAAGATATTCCTTTGATCTTTTTCAATGGAAGTCTATGGAACTTGTTGCTATGGTTCTCTATATGGTTGCTAGGGCGTGGCTTGATAGCTTTACAATGATCCTGAGAGACTGATTGGTTGCCTGAGTAAAATGAGCCCACCCCCTTGTCTCTATGACATTGTGATCCAGAGTTATGTTCAATACAAAATCCCTATGTAATTTCCCATAGTAGGAAAAACACAGTACTTCCTGGTTCATGGGCACGGCTTCACCATAGTATGTCTATGGGGCAACTTTGGGCAGCTCTTGCGCCCCAGGGGTACAACTTACACCCCATTTTGAGGTATGGTCTGAGAGAGCCTATCAGGCTCTTCAAACGTGGTAACCCACATGTTTCTATGAAATTCTCGTTAGGAGCTATTACTCATCAAAGTTTGTCCCAATGCAAAGTCTATGGGATTTTTTTCGCTACTTTTTCGCCCGCCGGACGAACATCGTACACCCGATCGCTTATAAAAGTCATAGCACACCTGTCCTCAATGAGCCGGTCGATTTGACACCTCATTCATGGGTCTATGACAAAAACTGCGGGAGGAGTAGCGCGCAGAAATTGTGTCCAGAAGAAGAAGAAGAAGAATAATAAGTATGCAGAAGAATAAGAATGGAGCTTTGCCTTTGGCAAGCACCATTAACTAGAATGTACATTTCCTGAAGAAAATGTGAATGGTGCTTGCAGTGGCAAAATCGCCACTCGGTTGCTAGGGTGCAGTAATTGGTTGCTAGGGCGTGGCTATGAAGTTGCTGTGTCACTACATATTGGCTGGCCGAATCAAAAGAGCCCAGCCCCAAGTCTCTATGACCTTCTGATCCAAAGATATGATCTCACAGATTTGGCCCCCATGTTAAGTCTATGGGAGTTTTTTTAGCCATTTTTTCGTACGCTGTGCGAACATCGTACACCCGATCGCTTAGAAAAGTCATAGCACATCTCTCCTCAATAAGCCGGTCGATTTGACACCTCATTTGTGGGTCTACGACAAACGGTGCAGGACGAGTTACGCGCCAAAGTTTTGTTCAGGTGAATAGTAATTACAATACTAGAATGTACATTTCCTGAAGAAAATGTGAATGGTGCTTGCAGTGGCAAAACTCAGCACTCTTGATTAGCATGATGCTAACATAATTACCGTCCTGCTAGGATGTTTTTAGCAAGATGCTAACATGATTAGCATGTTGCTAGCATGATGCTAACACCCTTAGCATGCTGCTAGCATGTTTTTAGCAAGATTCTAATCATGTTAGCATAATGCTAGCAACATGCTAACATGATTAGCATAATGCTAGCATGATGCTAGCATGATTACCATGTTGCTACCATGATTTTAACAAGATGCTAATCATGTTAGCATAATTCTAGCAACATGCTAACATGATTAGCATAATGCTAACATGATGCTAGCATGATTACCATTTTGCTAGCATGTTTTTAACAAGATGCTAACATGATTAGCATGTTTGCTAGCATGATGCTAACATGATTAGCATGCTACTACCATCATGCTAACACAATTAGCATGCCACTAGCATGATGTTAACACATTTTTACTAGTTTGTGTCATGTTTAAACCCTAAGCTAATCACTATTAGCATGTAGCTATTCACTGCTAGCATGTGTAGCATGTTGGAAGTCCAGTTTGCTAGCATGAGTCAAAAGAGCCAACCGCCATGTCTCTATGATGCTCTGATGCAGAGATATAGATCTTGCAAAACCGTTGCTAGGGTACTCTGTTTGGTTGCTAAGGAGTGGCTTGGCAGCTACCAATGATGATACTCCAAAGGCTGCTTGACAATATAAACCAACCCCCATGTCTTTACGATGTTCTGATGCAGAGATATAGATCTTGCAAAACCGTTGCTAGGGTACTCTGTTTGGTTGCTAGGGAGTGGCTTGGCAACTGCCAGTAATGATAAACCAAAGGCTGCTTGCCAGTATGAATGATATAAACCAACCCCCATGCCTCTATGATATTCAGATTTGAAGATATCTGCCTATGCTTTGGGTTGCTAGGGTGCTATAAATGGTTGCTAAGGCGTGGCTATGATGTCTTTAAGGTGATTTGTGATTGGCGGTTTGCTGCCTCGAGTCAAATGAGCCCACCCTCATGTTTGTACGACACTCCTATCCAAAGATCTTTTTCAATGGAAGTCTATGGAGCTTGTTACTAAGGTGCTCTATATGGTTGCTAGGGCGTGGCTTGATAGCTTCACAATGATCCTGAGAGACTGATTGGTTGCCTGAGTAAAATGAGCCCACCCCCTTGTCTCTATGACATTGTAATCCAGAGTTATGTTCAATACAAAATCCCTATGTAATTTCCCATAGTAGGAAAAACACACCATTTCATGGGCACGGCTTCACCATAGTATGTCTATGGGGCAACTTTGGGCAGCTCTTGTGCCCCAGGGGTACAACTTACATCCCATTTTGAGGTATGGTCTGACAGAACCTGTCAGCCCCTTCAATCGTGGTGACCCACATGTTTCTACGAAATTCTCGTTAGGAGCTATGACTCGTCAAAGTTCGTTGCAATGTTAAGTCAATGGGATTTTTCGCCCGATTTTTCGCCCGCCGGACGAACATCGTACACCCGATCGCTTATAAAAGTCATAGCACACCATTCCCGAATAATCCGCACGATTTGACACCTCATTCGTGGGTCTAGGACAAAAGCTGCGGGACTAGTTACGCGCCGAAATTTTGTCCAGAAGAAGAAGAAGAAGAAGAAGCAGAATAATAATAAGTATGCAGCAGAATAAGAATGGAGCTTTGCCTTTGGCAAGCACCATTAACTAGAATGTACATTTCCTGAAGAAAATGTGAATGGTGCTTGCAGTGGCAAAACTCAGCACTCTTGATTAGCATGATGCTAACATAATTACCGTCCTGCTAGGATGTTTTTAGCAAGATGCTAACATGATTAGCATGTTGCTAGCATGATGCTAACACCCTTAGCATGCTGCTAGCATGTTTTTAGCAAGATTCTAATCATGTTAGCATAATGCTAGCAACATGCTAACATGATTAGCATAATGCTAGCATGATGCTAGCATGATTACCATGTTGCTACCATGATTTTAACAAGATGCTAATCATGTTAGCATAATTCTAGCAACATGCTAACATGATTAGCATAATGCTAACATGATGCTAGCATGATTACCATTTTGCTAGCATGTTTTTAACAAGATGCTAACATGATTAGCATGTTTGCTAGCATGATGCTAACATGATTAGCATGCTACTACCATCATGCTAACACAATTAGCATGCCACTAGCATGATGTTAACACATTTTTACTAGTTTGTGTCATGTTTAAACCCTAAGCTAATCACTATTAGCATGTAGCTATTCACTGCTAGCATGTGTAGCATGTTGGAAGTCCAGTTTGCTAGCATGAGTCAAAAGAGCCAACCGCCATGTCTCTATGATGCTCTGATGCAGAGATATAGATCTTGCAAAACCGTTGCTAGGGTACTCTGTTTGGTTGCTAAGGAGTGGCTTGGCAGCTACCAATGATGATACTCCAAAGGCTGCTTGACAATATAAACCAACCCCCATGTCTTTACGATGTTCTGATGCAGAGATATAGATCTTGCAAAACCGTTGCTAGGGTACTCTGTTTGGTTGCTAGGGAGTGGCTTGGCAACTGCCAGTAATGATAAACCAAAGGCTGCTTGCCAGTATGAATGATATAAACCAACCCCCATGCCTCTATGATATTCAGATTTGAAGATATCTGCCTATGCTTTGGGTTGCTAGGGTGCTATAAATGGTTGCTAAGGCGTGGCTATGATGTCTTTAAGGTGATTTGTGATTGGCGGTTTGCTGCCTCGAGTCAAATGAGCCCACCCTCATGTTTGTACGACACTCCTATCCAAAGATCTTTTTCAATGGAAGTCTATGGAGCTTGTTACTAAGGTGCTCTATATGGTTGCTAGGGCGTGGCTTGATAGCTTCACAATGATCCTGAGAGACTGATTGGTTGCCTGAGTAAAATGAGCCCACCCCCTTGTCTCTATGACATTGTAATCCAGAGTTATGTTCAATACAAAATCCCTATGTAATTTCCCATAGTAGGAAAAACACAGTACTTCCTGGTTCATGGGCACGGCTTCACCATAGTATGTCTATGGGGCAACTTTGGGCAGCTCTTGTGCCCCAGGGGTACAACTTACATCCCATTTTGAGGTATGGTCTGACAGAACCTGTCAGCCCCTTCAATCGTGGTGACCCACATGTTTCTACGAAATTCTCGTTAGGAGCTATGACTCGTCAAAGTTCGTTGCAATGTTAAGTCAATGGGATTTTTCGCCCGATTTTTCGCCCGCCGGACGAACATCGTACACCCGATCGCTTATAAAAGTCATAGCACACCATTCCCGAATAATCCGCACGATTTGACACCTCATTCGTGGGTCTAGGACAAAAGCTGCGGGACTAGTTACGCGCCGAAATTTTGTCCAGAAGAAGAAGAAGAAGAAGAAGCAGAATAATAATAAGTATGCAGCAGAATAAGAATGGAGCTTTGCCTTTGGCAAGCACCATTAACTAGAATGTACATTTCCTGAAGAAAATGTGAATGGTGCTTGCAGTGGCAAAATTCGTCACCGGTTGCTAGGGTGCTGTAATTGGTTGCTAGGGCGTGGCTATGAAGATGCTGTGTCAATACTTATTGGCAGGCTGAATCAAAAGAGCCCAGCCCCAAGTCTCTATGACCTTCTAAACCAAAGATATGATCTCACAGATTTGGCCCCCATGTTAAGTCTATGGGAGTTTTTTCAGCCGTTTTTTCGTATGCTGTGCGAAAATCGTACACCCAATCGCTTAGAAAAGTCATAGCACACCTCTCCTCAATAAGCCGGTCGATTTGACACCTCATTCGTGGGTCTACGACAAACGGTGCGGGACGAGTTACGTGCCAAAGTTTTGTTCAGGTGAATAGTAATTACAATACTAGAATGTACATTTCCTGAAGAAAATGTGAATGGTGCTTGCAGTGGCAAAATCGCCACTCGGTTGCTAGGGTGCAGTAATTGGTTGCTAGGGCGTGGCTATGAAGTTGCTGTGTCACTACATATTGGCTGGCCGAATCAAAAGAGCCCAGCCCCAAGTCTCTATGACCTTCTGATCCAAAGATATGATCTCACAGATTTGGCCCCCATGTTAAGTCTATGGGAGTTTTTTTAGCCATTTTTTCGTACGCTGTGCGAACATCGTACACCCGATCGCTTAGAAAAGTCATAGCACATCTCTCCTCAATAAGCCGGTCGATTTGACACCTCATTTGTGGGTCTACGACAAACGGTGCAGGACGAGTTACGCGCCAAAGTTTTGTTCAGGTGAATAGTAATTACAATACTAGAATGTACATTTCCTGAAGAAAATGTGAATGGTGCTTGCAGTGGCAAAACTCAGCACTCTTGATTAGCATGATGCTAACATAATTACCGTCCTGCTAGGATGTTTTTAGCAAGATGCTAACATGATTAGCATGTTGCTAGCATGATGCTAACACCCTTAGCATGCTGCTAGCATGTTTTTAGCAAGATTCTAATCATGTTAGCATAATGCTAGCAACATGCTAACATGATTAGCATAATGCTAGCATGATGCTAGCATGATTACCATGTTGCTACCATGATTTTAACAAGATGCTAATCATGTTAGCATAATTCTACCAACATGCTAACATGATTAGCATAATGCTAACATGATGCTAGCATGATTACCATTTTGCTAGCATGTTTTTAACAAGATGCTAACATGATTAGCATGTTTGCTAGCATGATGCTAACATGATTAGCATGCTACTACCATCATGCTAACACAATTAGCATGCCACTAGCATGATGTTAACACATTTTTACTAGTTTGTGTCATGTTTAAACCCTAAGCTAATCACTATTAGCATGTAGCTATTCACTGCTAGCATGTGTAGCATGTTGGAAGTCCAGTTTGCTAGCATGAGTCAAAAGAGCCAACCGCCATGTCTCTATGATGCTCTGATGCAGAGATATAGATCTTGCAAAACCGTTGCTAGGGTACTCTGTTTGGTTGCTAAGGAGTGGCTTGGCAGCTACCAATGATGATACTCCAAAGGCTGCTTGACAATATAAACCAACCCCCATGTCTTTACGATGTTCTGATGCAGAGATATAGATCTTGCAAAACCGTTGCTAGGGTACTCTGTTTGGTTGCTAGGGAGTGGCTTGGCAACTGCCAGTAATGATAAACCAAAGGCTGCTTGCCAGTATGAATGATATAAACCAACCCCCATGCCTCTATGATATTCAGATTTGAAGATATCTGCCTATGCTTTGGGTTGCTAGGGTGCTATAAATGGTTGCTAAGGCGTGGCTATGATGTCTTTAAGGTGATTTGTGATTGGCGGTTTGCTGCCTCGAGTCAAATGAGCCCACCCTCATGTTTGTACGACACTCCTATCCAAAGATCTTTTTCAATGGAAGTCTATGGAGCTTGTTACTAAGGTGCTCTATATGGTTGCTAGGGCGTGGCTTGATAGCTTCACAATGATCCTGAGAGACTGATTGGTTGCCTGAGTAAAATGAGCCCACCCCCTTGTCTCTATGACATTGTAATCCAGAGTTATGTTCAATACAAAATCCCTATGTAATTTCCCATAGTAGGAAAAACACACCATTTCATGGGCACGGCTTCACCATAGTATGTCTATGGGGCAACTTTGGGCAGCTCTTGTGCCCCAGGGGTACAACTTACATCCCATTTTGAGGTATGGTCTGACAGAACCTGTCAGCCCCTTCAATCGTGGTGACCCACATGTTTCTACGAAATTCTCGTTAGGAGCTATGACTCGTCAAAGTTCGTTGCAATGTTAAGTCAATGGGATTTTTCGCCCGATTTTTCGCCCGCCGGACGAACATCGTACACCCGATCGCTTATAAAAGTCATAGCACACCATTCCCGAATAATCCGCACGATTTGACACCTCATTCGTGGGTCTAGGACAAAAGCTGCGGGACTAGTTACGCGCCGAAATTTTGTCCAGAAGAAGAAGAAGAAGAAGAAGCAGAATAATAATAAGTATGCAGCAGAATAAGAATGGAGCTTTGCCTTTGGCAAGCACCATTAACTAGAATGTACATTTCCTGAAGAAAATGTGAATGGTGCTTGCAGTGGCAAAATTCACCATTCGGTTGCTAGGATGCTGTAATTGGTTGCTAGGGCGTGGCCATGAAGTCACTACTTATTGGCGGCGTGATAGGCCGAGTCAAAAGAGCCCAGCCCCAAGTCTCTATGACCTTCTAAACCAAAGATATGATCTCACAGATTTGGCCCCCATGTTAAGTCTATGGGAGTTTTTTCAGCCGTTATTTCGTACGCTGTGCGAACATCGTACACCCGATTGCTTAGAAAAGTCATAGCACACCTCTCCTCAATAAGCCGGTCGATTTGACACCTCATTCGTGGGTCTACGACAAACGGTGCGGGACGAGTTACGCGCCGAAGTTTTGTCTAGGTGAATAGTAATTACAATACTAGAATGTACATTTCCTGAAGAAAATGTGAATGGTGCTTGCAGTGGCAAAACTCGGCACTCTTGATTAGCATGATGCTAACATAATTACCGTCCTGCTAGGATGTTTTTAGCAAAATGCTAACATGATTAGCATGTTGCTTGGCATGATGCTAACACCCTAAGCATGCTGCTAGCATGTTTTAAACAAAATGCTAGTCATGTTAGCATAATGCTAGCAAAATGCTAACATGATTAGCATAATACTAGCATGATGCTAGCATGATTACCATGTTGCTAGCATTATTTTAACAAGATGCTAATCATGTTAGCATTATGTTAACAACATGCTAACATGATTAGCATGTTGCTAGCATGATGCTAACACCCTTAGCATGCTGTTAGCATGTTTTAAACAAGATGCTAATCATGTTAGCATAATGCTAGCAAACATGCTAACATGATTAGCATAATGCTTGCATGATGCTTTCATGATTACAATGTCGCTTGCATGATTTTAACAAGATGCTAATCATGTTAGCATAATGCTAGCAACATGCTAACATCATTAGCATAATGCTAGCATGATGCTAGCATGATTACCATGTTGTTAGCATGTATTTAACAAGATGCTAACATGATTAGCATGTTTGCTAACATGATGCTAACATGATTATCATGCTACTAGCATCATGCTAACACAATTAACATGCCACTAGCATTATTCTAACACATTTTTACTAGTTTGTGTCATGTTTAAACCTTAAGCTAATCACTATTAGCATGTAGCTATTCACTGCTAGCATGTGTAGCATGGTGGAAGTCCAGTTTGCTAGCATGAGTCAAAAGAGCCAACCGCCATGTCTCTATAATGTTCTGATGCAGAAATATAGGTGTTTCAAAACGGTTGCTAGGGTACTCTGTTTGGTTGCTAGGGAGTGGCTTGGCAGCTGCCAATGATGATACTCCAAAGGCTGCTTGACAATATAAACCAACCCCCATGTCTGTACGATGTTCTGACGCAGAGATATAGATCTTGCAAAATGGTTGCTAGGGTACTCTGTTTGGTTGCTAAGGAGTGGCTTGGCAGCTACCAATGATGATACACCAAAGGCTGCTTGCCAGTATGAATGATATAAACCAACCCCCATGCCTCTATGATATTCAGATTTGAAGATATCTGCCTATGCTTTGGGTTGCTAGGGTGCTCTATATGGTTGCTAAGGCGTGGCTATGATGTCTTTAAGGTGATTTGTGATTGGCGGTTTGCTGCCTCGAGTCAAATGAGCCCACCCTCATGTTTCTATGACACTCCTATCCAAAGATATTCCTTTGATCTTTTTCAATGGAAGTCTATGGAACTTGTTGCTATGGTTCTCTATATGGTTGCTAGGGCGTGGCTTGATAGCTTTACAATGATCCTGAGAGACTGATTGGTTGCCTGAGTAAAATGAGCCCACCCCCTTGTCTCTATGACATTGTGATCCAGAGTTATGTTCAATACAAAATCCCTATGTAATTTCCCATAGTAGGAAAAACACAGTACTTCCTGGTTCATGGGCACGGCTTCACCATAGTATGTCTATGGGGCAACTTTGGGCAGCTCTTGCGCCCCAGGGGTACAACTTACACCCCATTTTGAGGTATGGTCTGAGAGAGCCTATCAGGCTCTTCAAACGTGGTAACCCACATGTTTCTATGAAATTCTCGTTAGGAGCTATTACTCATCAAAGTTTGTCCCAATGCAAAGTCTATGGGATTTTTTCGCTACTTTTTCGCCCGCCGGACGAACATCGTACACCCGATCGCTTATAAAAGTCATAGCACACCTGTCCTCAATGAGCCGGTCGATTTGACACCTCATTCATGGGTCTATGACAAAAACTGCGGGAGGAGTAGCGCGCAGAAATTGTGTCCAGAAGAAGAAGAAGAAGAATAATAAGTATGCAGAAGAATAAGAATGGAGCTTTGCCTTTGGCAAGCACCATTAACTAGAATGTACATTTCCTGAAGAAAATGTGAATGGTGCTTGCAGTGGCAAAACTCGGCACTCTTGATTAGCATGATGCTAACATAATTACCGTCCTGCTAGGATGTTTTTAGCAAAATGCTAACATGATTAGCATGTTGCTAGCATGATGCTAACACCCTAAGCATGCTGCTAGCATGTTTTAAACAAAATGCTAGTCATGTTAGCATAATGCTAGCAAAATGCTAACATGATTAGCATAATACTAGCATGATGCTAGCATGATTACCATGTTGCTAGCATTATTTTAACAAGATGCTAATCATGTTAGCATTATGTTAACAACATGCTAACATGATTAGCATGTTCTTAGCATGATGCTAACACCCTTAGCATGCTGTTAGCATGTTTTAAACAAGATGCTAATCATGTTAGCATAATGCTAGCAAACATGCTAACATGATTAACATAATGCTAGCATGATGCTAGCATGATTACCATGTTGCTAGCATGATTTTAACAAGATGCTAATCATGTTAGCATAATGCTAGCAACATGCTAACATCATTAGCATAATGCTAGCATGATACTAGCATGATTACCATGTTGTTAGCATGTATTTAACAAGATGCTAACATGATTAGCATGTTTGCTAACATGATGCTAACATGATTATCATGCTACTAGCATCATGCTAACACAATTAACATGCCACTAGCATTATTCTAACACATTTTTACTAGTTTTTGTCATGTTTAAACCTTAAGCTAATCACTATTAGCATGTAGCTATTCACTGCTAGCATGTGTAGCATGGTGGAAGTCCAGTTTGCTAGCATGAGTCAAAAGAGCCAACCGCCATGTCTCTATAATGTTCTGATGCAGAAATATAGGTGTTTCAAAACGGTTGCTAGGGTACTCTGTTTGGTTGCTAGGGAGTGGCTTGGCAGCTGCCAATGATGATACTCCAAAGGCTGCTTGACAATATAAACCAACCCCCATGTCTGTACGATGTTCTGACGCAGAGATATAGATCTTGCAAAATGGTTGCTAGGGTACTCTGTTTGGTTGCTAAGGAGTGGCTTGGCAGCTACCAATGATGATACACCAAAGGCTGCTTGCCAGTATGAATGATATAAACCAACCCCCATGCCTCTATGATATTCAGATTTGAAGATATCTGCCTATGCTTTGGGTTGCTAGGGTGCTCTATATGGTTGCTAAGGCGTGGCTATGATGTCTTTAAGGTGATTTGTGATTGGCGGTTTGCTGCCTCGAGTCAAATGAGCCCACCCTCATGTTTCTATGACACTCCTATCCAAAGATATTCCTTTGATCTTTTTCAATGGAAGTCTATGGAACTTGTTGCTATGGTTCTCTATATGGTTGCTAGGGCGTGGCTTGATAGCTTTACAATGATCCTGAGAGACTGATTGGTTGCCTGAGTAAAATGAGCCCACCCCCTTGTCTCTATGACATTGTGATCCAGAGTTATGTTCAATACAAAATCCCTATGTAATTTCCCATAGTAGGAAAAACACAGTACTTCCTGGTTCATGGGCACGGCTTCACCATAGTATGTCTATGGGGCAACTTTGGGCAGCTCTTGCGCCCCAGGGGTACAACTTACACCCCATTTTGAGGTATGGTCTGAGAGAGCCTATCAGGCTCTTCAAACGTGGTAACCCACATGTTTCTATGAAATTCTCGTTAGGAGCTATTACTCATCAAAGTTTGTCCCAATGCAAAGTCTATGGGATTTTTTTCGCTACTTTTTCGCCCGCCGGACGAACATCGTACACCCGATCGCTTATAAAAGTCATAGCACACCTGTCCTCAATGAGCCGGTCGATTTGACACCTCATTCATGGGTCTATGACAAAAACTGCGGGAGGAGTAGCGCGCAGAAATTGTGTCCAGAAGAAGAAGAAGAAGAATAATAAGTATGCAGAAGAATAAGAATGGAGCTTTGCCTTTGGCAAGCACCATTAACTAGAATGTACATTTCCTGAAGAAAATGTGAATGGTGCTTGCAGTAGCAAAATTCTGTACCCGGTTGCTATGCGGTTGCTTTGGTAACCTGAGTGGTTGCTAGGGTGTTGCTAGGCAGTTGCTAAGGTACTTGGAGTGGTTGCTAAGGTGTTTCTAGGTGGTTGGTAGTTGGCACAGATAGTTACAATGGAGTTTCTATAGAGTTCTTATCATGTTCTCAGCCCACTTTAGCACTTAGCTAATCACTATTAGCATGTAGCTATTCACCGCTAGCATGTGTAGCATGTTGGAAGTCCAGTTTGCTAGCATGAGTCAAAAGAGCCAACCGCCATGTCTCTATGATGCTCTGATGCAGAGATATAGATATTGCTAAACGGTTGCTAGGGTACTCTGTTTGGTTGCTAAGGAGTGGCTTGGCAGCTACCAATGATGATACTCCAAAGGCTGCTTGACAATATAAACCAACACCCATGTCTCTACGATGTTCTGATGCAGAGATATAGATCTTGCTAAACGGTTGCTAGGGTACTCTGTTTGGTTGCTAGGGAGTGGCTTGGTAGCTACCAATGATGATACTCCAAAGGCTGCTTGACAATATAAACCAACACCCATGTCTTTACGATGTTCTGATGCAGAAATATAGATGTTGAATAATGGTTGCTAGGGTACTCTGTTTGGTTGCTAGGGAGTGGCTTGGCAGCTACCAATGATGATACTCCAAAGGCTGCTTGCCAGTATGAATGATATAAACCAACCCCCATGCCTCTATGATATTCAGATTTGAAGATATCTGCCTATGCTTTGGGTTGCTAGGGTGCTCTAAATGGTTGCTAAGGCGTGGCTATGATGTCTTTAAGGTGATTTGTGATTGGCGGTTTGCTGCCTCGAGTCAAATGAGCCCACCCTCTTGTTTGTACGACACTTCTATCCAAAGATATTCATTTGATCTTTTTCAATGGAAGTCTATGAAGCTTGTTACTAAGGTGCTCTATATGGTTGCTAGGGCGTGGCTTGATATCTTCAAAGTTTTCCTGAGAGACTGATTGGTTGCCTGAGTAAAATGAGACCACCCCTTTGTCTCTATGACATTGTTATCCAGAGTTATGACTTGTCAAAGTTCGTTCCAATGTTAAGTCTATGGGATTTTTTTCGCTACTTTTTCGCCCGCCGGACGAACATCGTACACCCGATCGCTTATAAAAGTCATAGCACACCTGTCCTCAATGAGCCGGTCGATTTGACACCTCATTCGTGGGTCTACGACAAACGGTGCGGGACGAGTTACGTGCCAAAGTTTTGTTCAGGTGAATAGTAATTACAATACTAGAATGTACATTTCCTGAAGAAAATGTGAATGGTGCTTGCAGTGGCAAAACTCGGCACTCTTGATTAGCATGATGCTAACATAATTACCGTCCTGCTAGGATGTTTTTAGCAAAATGTTAACATGATTAGCATGTTGCTAGCATGATGCTAACACCCTAAGCATGCTGCTAGCATGTTTTAAACAAAATGCTAGTCATGTTAGCATAATGCTAGCAAAATGCTAACATGATTAGCATAATACTAGCATGATGCTAGCATGATTACCATGTTGCTAGCATTATTTTAACAAGATGCTAATCATGTTAGCATTATGTTAACAACATGCTAACATGATTAGCATGTTGCTAGCATGATGCTAACACCCTTAGCATGCTGTTAGCATGTTTTAAACAAGATGCTAATCATGTTAGCATAATGCTAGCAAACATGCTAACATGATTAACATAATGCTAGCATGATGCTAAGCATGATTACCATGTTCTTGTATGATTTTAACAAGATGCTAATCATGTTAGCATAATGCTAGCAACATGCTAACATCATTAGCATAATGCTAGCATGATACTAGCATGATTACCATGTTGTTAGCATGTATTTAACAAGATGCTAACATGATTAGCATGTTTGCTAACATGATGCTAACATGATTATCATGCTACTAGCATCATGCTAACACAATTAACATGCCACTAGCATTATTCTAACACATTTTTACTAGTTTTTGTCATGTTTAAACCTTAAGCTAATCACTATTAGCATGTAGCTATTCACTGCTAGCATGTGTAGCATGGTGGAAGTCCAGTTTGCTAGCATGAGTCAAAAGAGCCAACCGCCATGTCTCTATAATGTTCTGATGCAGAAATATAGGTGTTTCAAAACGGTTGCTAGGGTACTCTGTTTGGTTGCTAGGGAGTGGCTTGGCAGCTGCCAATGATGATACTCCAAAGGCTGCTTGACAATATAAACCAACCCCCATGTCTGTACGATGTTCTGACGCAGAGATATAGATCTTGCAAAATGGTTGCTAGGGTACTCTGTTTGGTTGCTAAGGAGTGGCTTGGCAGCTACCAATGATGATACACCAAAGGCTGCTTGCCAGTATGAATGATATAAACCAACCCCCATGCCTCTATGATATTCAGATTTGAAGATATCTGCCTATGCTTTGGGTTGCTAGGGTGCTCTATATGGTTGCTAAGGCGTGGCTATGATGTCTTTAAGGTGATTTGTGATTGGCGGTTTGCTGCCTCGAGTCAAATGAGCCCACCCTCATGTTTCTATGACACTCCTATCCAAAGATATTCCTTTGATCTTTTTCAATGGAAGTCTATGGAACTTGTTGCTATGGTTCTCTATATGGTTGCTAGGGCGTGGCTTGATAGCTTTACAATGATCCTGAGAGACTGATTGGTTGCCTGAGTAAAATGAGCCCACCCCTTGTCTCTATGACATTGTGATCCAGAGTTATGTTCAATACAAAATCCCTATGTAATTTCCCATAGTAGGAAAAACACAGTACTTCCTGGTTCATGGGCACGGCTTCACCATAGTATGTCTATGGGGCAACTTTGGGCAGCTCTTGCGCCCCAGGGGTACAACTTACACCCCATTTTGAGGTATGGTCTGAGAGAGCCTATCAGGCTCTTCAAACGTGGTAACCCACATGTTTCTATGAAATTCTCGTTAGGAGCTATTACTCATCAAAGTTTGTCCCAATGCAAAGTCTATGGGATTTTTTTCGCTACTTTTTCGCCCGCCGGACGAACATCGTACACCCGATCGCTTATAAAAGTCATAGCACACCTGTCCTCAATGAGCCGGTCGATTTGACACCTCATTCATGGGTCTATGACAAAAACTGCGGGAGGAGTAGCGCGCAGAAATTGTGTCCAGAAGAAGAAGAAGAAGAATAATAAGTATGCAGAAGAATAAGAATGGAGCTTTGCCTTTGGCAAGCACCATTAACTAGAATGTACATTTCCTGAAGAAAATGTGAATGGTGCTTGCAGTGGCAAAATTCGTCACCGGTTGCTAGGGTGCTGTAATTGGTTGCTAGGGCGTGGCTATGAAGATGCTGTGTCAATACTTATTGGCAGGCTGAATCAAAAGAGCCCAGCCCCAAGTCTCTATGACCTTCTAAACCAAAGATATGATCTCACAGATTTGGCCCCCATGTTAAGTCTATGGGAGTTTTTTCAGCCGTTTTTTCGTATGCTGTGCGAAAATCGTACACCCAATCGCTTAGAAAAGTCATAGCACACCTCTCCTCAATAAGCCGGTCGATTTGACACCTCATTCGTGGGTCTACGACAAACGGTGCGGGACGAGTTACGTGCCAAAGTTTTGTTCAGGTGAATAGTAATTACAATACTAGAATGTACATTTCCTGAAGAAAATGTGAATGGTGCTTGCAGTAGCAAAATTCTGTACCCGGTTGCTATGCGGTTGCTTTGGTAACCTGAGTGGTTGCTAGGGTGTTGCTAGGCAGTTGCTAAGGTACTTGGAGTGGTTGCTAAGGTGTTTCTAGGTGGTTGGTAGTTGGCACAGATAGTTACAATGGAGTTTCTATAGAGTTCTTATCATGTTCTCAGCCCACTTTAGCACTTAGCTAATCACTATTAGCATGTAGCTATTCACCGCTAGCATGTGTAGCATGTTGGAAGTCCAGTTTGCTAGCATGAGTCAAAAGAGCCAACCGCCATGTCTCTATGATGCTCTGATGCAGAGATATAGATATTGCTAAACGGTTGCTAGGGTACTCTGTTTGGTTGCTAAGGAGTGGCTTGGCAGCTACCAATGATGATACTCCAAAGGCTGCTTGACAATATAAACCAACACCCATGTCTCTACGATGTTCTGATGCAGAGATATAGATCTTGCTAAACGGTTGCTAGGGTACTCTGTTTGGTTGCTAGGGAGTGGCTTGGTAGCTACCAATGATGATACTCCAAAGGCTGCTTGACAATATAAACCAACACCCATGTCTTTACGATGTTCTGATGCAGAAATATAGATGTTGAATAATGGTTGCTAGGGTACTCTGTTTGGTTGCTAGGGAGTGGCTTGGCAGCTACCAATGATGATACTCCAAAGGCTGCTTGCCAGTATGAATGATATAAACCAACCCCCATGCCTCTATGATATTCAGATTTGAAGATATCTGCCTATGCTTTGGGTTGCTAGGGTGCTCTAAATGGTTGCTAAGGCGTGGCTATGATGTCTTTAAGGTGATTTGTGATTGGCGGTTTGCTGCCTCGAGTCAAATGAGCCCACCCTCTTGTTTGTACGACACTTCTATCCAAAGATATTCATTTGATCTTTTTCAATGGAAGTCTATGAAGCTTGTTACTAAGGTGCTCTATATGGTTGCTAGGGCGTGGCTTGATATCTTCAAAGTTTTCCTGAGAGACTGATTGGTTGCCTGAGTAAAATGAGACCACCCCTTTGTCTCTATGACATTGTTATCCAGAGTTATGACTTGTCAAAGTTCGTTCCAATGTTAAGTCTATGGGATTTTTTTCGCTACTTTTTCGCCCGCCGGACGAACATCGTACACCCGATCGCTTATAAAAGTCATAGCACACCTGTCCTCAATGAGCCGGTCGATTTGACACCTCATTCGTGGGTCTACGACAAACGGTGCGGGACGAGTTACGTGCCAAAGTTTTGTTCAGGTGAATAGTAATTACAATACTAGAATGTACATTTCCTGAAGAAAATGTGAATGGTGCTTGCAGTGGCAAAAATCGGCACCGGTTGCTAGGGTGCTGTAATTGGTTGCTAGGGCGTGGCTATGAAGTTGCTGTGCCACTACTTATTGGCTGGCCGAATCAAAAGAGCCCAGCCCCAAGTCTCTATGACCTTCTGATCCAAAGATATGATCTCACAGATTTTGACCCAATGTTAAGTCTATGGGAGTTTTTTCAACCATTTTTTTCGTACACTGTGCGAACATCGTACACCCGATCGCTTAGAAAAGTCATAGCACACCTCTCCTCAATAAGCCGGTCGATTTGACACCTCATATGTGGGTCTACGACAAACGGTGCGGGACGAGTTACGCGCCAAAGTTTTGTTCAGGTGAATAGTAATTACAATACTAGAATGTACATTTCCTGAAGAAAATGTGAATGGTGCTTGCAGTGGCAAAATTCGGCACCGGTTGCTAGGGTGCTGTAATTGGTTGCTAGGGCGTGGCTATGAAGTTGCTGTGTCACTACTTATTGGCTGGCCGAATCAAAAGAGCCCAGCCCCAAGTCTCTATGACCTTCCAATCCAAAGATATGATCTCACAGATTTTGACTCAATGTTAAGTCTATCGGAGTTTTTTCAGCCAATTTTTTCGTATGCTGTGCGAACAGCGTACACCCGATCACTTAGAAAAGTCATAGCACACCTCTCCTCAATAAGCCGGTCGATTTGACACCTCATTTGTGGGTCTACGTCAAACGGTGCAGGATGAGTTACGCGCAAAAGTTTTGTTCAGGTGAATAGTAATTACAATACTAGAATGTACATTTCCTGAAGAAAATGTGAATGGTGCTTGCAGTGGCAAAATTCGGCACCGGTTGCTAGGGTGCTGTAATTGATTGCTAGGGCGTGGCTATGAGCTACTTATTGGCTGCTTGATAGGTCGAGTAAAAAGATCCTAGCCCCAAGTCTCTAAATCTTCTGATCCAAAGATATGATATCTTAGATTTTGTCCCAATGTTAAGTCTATGGGAGTTTTTTCAGCCAATTTTTTCGTACACTGTCTGAACATCCTACACCCGATCGCTTATAAAAGTCATAGCACACCTCTCCTCAATAAGCCGGTCGATTTGACACCTCATTCGTGGGTCTACGACAAACGGTGCGGGACGAGTTAACCGCCAAAATTTTGTTCAGGTGGATAGTAATTACAATACTAGAATGTACATTTCCTGAAGAAAATGTGAATGGTGCTTGCAGTGGCAAAATCGCCACTCGGTTGCTAGGCGGTTGCTAAGGTACTTGGGGTGGTTGCTAAGGTGTTGCTAGGCGGTTGCTAAGGTACTTGGGGTGGTTGCTAAGGTGTTGCTAGGCAGTAGTTAAGGTACCTGGAGTGGTCACTACTGTGTTGCTAGGCGGTTGCTAGGGTGTTCTGGGCGGTTGCTATGGTAACCAGGGTGGTTGCTATGGTGTTACTAGGTGGTTGGTAGTTGGCACAGATAGTTACTATGGAGTTTCTATAGAGTTCTTAGCATGTTCTCAGCCCACTTTAGCACTTAGCTAATCACTATTAGCATGTAGCTATTAACTGCTAGCATGTGTAGCATGTTGCAAGTACAGTTTGCTAGCATGAGTCAAAAAAGCCAACCCCCATGTCTCTACGATGTTCTGATGCAGAGATATAGGCATCGCTAAATGGTTGCTAGGGTACTCTGTTTGGTTGCTAGGGAGTGGCTTGGTGTTTGCCAATGATGATACTCCAAAGGCTGCTTGACAATATAAACCAACCCCCATGTCTTTATGATGTTCTAATGCAGAGATATGGATCTTGAAAAACGGTTGCTAGGGTAATCTGGTTGGTTGCTAGGGAGTGGCCTGGTAGCTACCAATGATGATACTCCAAAGGCTGCTTGACAATATAAACCAACCCCCATGTCTTTACGATGTTCTGATGCAGAGATATAGATCTTGCTAAACGGTTGCTAGGGTACTCTGTTTGGTTGCTAGGGAGTGGCTTGGCAGCTGCCAGTAATGATAAACCAAAGGCTGCTTGCCAGTATGAATGCTATAAACCAACCCCCATTCCTCTATGATGTTCAGATTTGAAGATATCCCCTCTATGCTTTGGGTTGCTAGGGTGCTCTGAATGGTTGCTAGGGCATGGCTATGATGTCTTGAAGGTGATTCGTGATTGGCCGTTTGCTGCCCCGAGTCAAATGAGCCCACCCTCATGTTTCTATGACACTCCTATCCAAAGATATTCATTTGATCTTTTTCAATGGAAGTCTATGGAACTTGTTGCTATGGTGCTCTATATGGTTGCTAGGGCGTGGCTTGATAGCTTCACAATGATCCTGAGAGACTGATTGGTTGCCTGAGTAATATGAGCCCACCCCCTTGTCTCTATGACATTGTGATCCAGAGTTATGTTCAATACAAAATCCCTATGTAATTTCCCATAGTAGGAAAAACACAGTACTTCCTGGTTCATGGGCACGGCTTCACCATAGTATGTCTATGGGGCAACTTTGGGCAGCTCTTGCGCCCCAGGGGTACAACTTACACCCCATTTTGAGGTATGGTCTGAGAGAGCCTATCAGGCTCTTCAAACCTGGTAACCCACATGTTTCTATGAAATTCTCGTTAGGAGCTATTACTCGTCAAAGTTTGTCCCAATGCAAAGTCTATGGGATTTTTTTCGCTACTTTTTCGCCCGCCGGACGAACATCGTACACCCGATCGCTTATAAAAGTCATAGCACACCTGTCCTCAATGAGCCGGTCGATTTGACACCTCATTCATGGGTCTATGACAAAAACTGCGGGAGGAGTAGCGCGCAGAAATTGTGTCCAGAAGAAGAAGAAGAAGAATAATAAGTATGCAGAAGAATAAGAATGGAGCTTTGCCTTTGGCAAGCACCATTAACTAGAATGTACATTTCCTGAAGAAAATGTGAATGGTGCTTGCAGTAGCAAAATTCTGTACCCGGTTGCTATGCGGTTGCTTTGGTAACCTGGAGTGGTTGCTAGGGTGTTGCTAGGCAGTTGCTAAGGTACTTGGAGTGGTTGCTAAGGTGTTTCTAGGTGGTTGGTAGTTGGCACAGATAGTTACAATGGAGTTTCTATAGAGTTCTTATCATGTTCTCAGCCCACTTTAGCACTTAGCTAATCACTATTAGCATGTAGCTATTCACCGCTAGCATGTGTAGCATGTTGGAAGTCCAGTTTGCTAGCATGAGTCAAAAGAGCCAACCGCCATGTCTCTATGATGCTCTGATGCAGAGATATAGATATTGCTAAACGGTTGCTAGGGTACTCTGTTTGGTTGCTAAGGAGTGGCTTGGCAGCTACCAATGATGATACTCCAAAGGCTGCTTGACAATATAAACCAACACCCATGTCTCTACGATGTTCTGATGCAGAGATATAGATCTTGCTAAACGGTTGCTAGGGTACTCTGTTTGGTTGCTAGGGAGTGGCTTGGTAGCTACCAATGATGATACTCCAAAGGCTGCTTGACAATATAAACCAACACCCATGTCTTTACGATGTTCTGATGCAGAAATATAGATGTTGAATAATGGTTGCTAGGGTACTCTGTTTGGTTGCTAGGGAGTGGCTTGGCAGCTACCAATGATGATACTCCAAAGGCTGCTTGCCAGTATGAATGATATAAACCAACCCCCATGCCTCTATGATATTCAGATTTGAAGATATCTGCCTATGCTTTGGGTTGCTAGGGTGCTCTAAATGGTTGCTAAGGCGTGGCTATGATGTCTTTAAGGTGATTTGTGATTGGCGGTTTGCTGCCTCGAGTCAAATGAGCCCACCCTCTTGTTTGTACGACACTTCTATCCAAAGATATTCATTTGATCTTTTTCAATGGAAGTCTATGAAGCTTGTTACTAAGGTGCTCTATATGGTTGCTAGGGCGTGGCTTGATATCTTCAAAGTTTTCCTGAGAGACTGATTGGTTGCCTGAGTAAAATGAGACCACCCCTTTGTCTCTATGACATTGTTATCCAGAGTTATGACTTGTCAAAGTTTGTTCCAATGTTAAGTCTATGGGATTTTTTTCGCTACTTTTTCGCCCGCCGGACGAACATCGTACACCCGATCGCTTATAAAAGTCATAGCACACCTGTCCTCAATGAGCCGGTCGATTTGACACCTCATTCGTGGGTCTAGGACAAAAACTGCGGGACTAGTTACGTGCCGATATTTTGGCCAGAAGAAGAAGAAGAAGAAGAATAATAAGTATGCAGGAGAATAAGAATGGAGCTTTGCCTTTGGCAAGCACCATTAACTAGAATGTACATTTCCTGAAGAAAATGTGAATGGTGCTTGCAGTGGCAAAATTCGGCACCCGGTTGCTAGGGTGCTGTAATTGGTTGCTAGGGCGTGGCTATGAAGTTGCTGTGTCACTACTTATTGGCTGGCCGAATCAAAAGAGCCCAGCCCCAAGTCTCTATGACCTTCTGATCCAAAGATATGATCTCACAGATTTTGACCCAATGTTAAGTCTATGGGAGTTTTTTCAGCCGTTTTTCGTACGCTGTGCGAACATCGTACACCCGATCGCTTAGAAAAGTCATAGCACACCTCTCCTCAATAAGCCGGTCGATTTGACACCTCATTTCTGGGTCTACGACAAACGGTGCGGGACGAGTTACGCGCCAAAGTTTTGTTCAGGTGAATAGTAATTACAATACTAGAATGTACATTTCCTGAAGAAAATGTGAATGGTGCTTGCAGTGGCAAAATCGCCACTCGGTTGCTAGGCGGTTGCTAAGGTACTTGGGGTGGTTGCTAAGGTGTTGCTAGGCGGTTGCTAAGGTACTTGGGGTGGTTGCTAAGGTGTTGCTAGGCAGTAGTTAAGGTACCTGGAGTGGTCACTACTGTGTTGCTAGGCGGTTGCTAGGGTGTTCTGGGCGGTTGCTATGGTAACCAGGGTGGTTGCTATGGTGTTACTAGGTGGTTGGTAGTTGGCACAGATAGTTACTATGGAGTTTCTATAGAGTTCTTAGCATGTTCTCAGCCCACTTTAGCACTTAGCTAATCACTATTAGCATGTAGCTATTAACTGCTAGCATGTGTAGCATGTTGCAAGTACAGTTTGCTAGCATGAGTCAAAAAAGCCAACCCCCATGTCTCTACGATGTTCTGATGCAGAGATATAGGCATCGCTAAATGGTTGCTAGGGTACTCTGTTTGGTTGCTAGGGAGTGGCTTGGTGTTTGCCAATGATGATACTCCAAAGGCTGCTTGACAATATAAACCAACCCCCATGTCTTTATGATGTTCTAATGCAGAGATATGGATCTTGAAAAACGGTTGCTAGGGTAATCTGGTTGGTTGCTAGGGAGTGGCCTGGTAGCTACCAATGATGATACTCCAAAGGCTGCTTGACAATATAAACCAACCCCCATGTCTTTACGATGTTCTGATGCAGAGATATAGATCTTGCTAAACGGTTGCTAGGGTACTCTGTTTGGTTGCTAGGGAGTGGCTTGGCAGCTGCCAGTAATGATAAACCAAAGGCTGCTTGCCAGTATGAATGCTATAAACCAACCCCCATTCCTCTATGATGTTCAGATTTGAAGATATCCCCTCTATGCTTTGGGTTGCTAGGGTGCTCTGAATGGTTGCTAGGGCATGGCTATGATGTCTTGAAGGTGATTCGTGATTGGCCGTTTGCTGCCCCGAGTCAAATGAGCCCACCCTCATGTTTCTATGACACTCCTATCCAAAGATATTCATTTGATCTTTTTCAATGGAAGTCTATGGAACTTGTTGCTATGGTGCTCTATATGGTTGCTAGGGCGTGGCTTGATAGCTTCACAATGATCCTGAGAGACTGATTGGTTGCCTGAGTAATATGAGCCCACCCCCTTGTCTCTATGACATTGTGATCCAGAGTTATGTTCAATACAAAATCCCTATGTAATTTCCCATAGTAGGAAAAACACAGTACTTCCTGGTTCATGGGCACGGCTTCACCATAGTATGTCTATGGGGCAACTTTGGGCAGCTCTTGCGCCCCAGGGGTACAACTTACACCCCATTTTGAGGTATGGTCTGAGAGAGCCTATCAGGCTCTTCAAACCTGGTAACCCACATGTTTCTATGAAATTCTCGTTAGGAGCTATTACTCGTCAAAGTTTGTCCCAATGCAAAGTCTATGGGATTTTTTTCGCTACTTTTTCGCCCGCCGGACGAACATCGTACACCCGATCGCTTATAAAAGTCATAGCACACCTGTCCTCAATGAGCCGGTCGATTTGACACCTCATTCATGGGTCTATGACAAAAACTGCGGGAGGAGTAGCGCGCAGAAATTGTGTCCAGAAGAAGAAGAAGAAGAATAATAAGTATGCAGAAGAATAAGAATGGAGCTTTGCCTTTGGCAAGCACCATTAACTAGAATGTACATTTCCTGAAGAAAATGTGAATGGTGCTTGCAGTAGCAAAATTCTGTACCCGGTTGCTATGCGGTTGCTTTGGTAACCTGAGTGGTTGCTAGGGTGTTGCTAGGCAGTTGCTAAGGTACTTGGAGTGGTTGCTAAGGTGTTTCTAGGTGGTTGGTAGTTGGCACAGATAGTTACAATGGAGTTTCTATAGAGTTCTTATCATGTTCTCAGCCCACTTTAGCACTTAGCTAATCACTATTAGCATGTAGCTATTCACCGCTAGCATGTGTAGCATGTTGGAAGTCCAGTTTGCTAGCATGAGTCAAAAGAGCCAACCGCCATGTCTCTATGATGCTCTGATGCAGAGATATAGATATTGCTAAACGGTTGCTAGGGTACTCTGTTTGGTTGCTAAGGAGTGGCTTGGCAGCTACCAATGATGATACTCCAAAGGCTGCTTGACAATATAAACCAACACCCATGTCTCTACGATGTTCTGATGCAGAGATATAGATCTTGCTAAACGGTTGCTAGGGTACTCTGTTTGGTTGCTAGGGAGTGGCTTGGTAGCTACCAATGATGATACTCCAAAGGCTGCTTGACAATATAAACCAACACCCATGTCTTTACGATGTTCTGATGCAGAAATATAGATGTTGAATAATGGTTGCTAGGGTACTCTGTTTGGTTGCTAGGGAGTGGCTTGGCAGCTACCAATGATGATACTCCAAAGGCTGCTTGCCAGTATGAATGATATAAACCAACCCCCATGCCTCTATGATATTCAGATTTGAAGATATCTGCCTATGCTTTGGGTTGCTAGGGTGCTCTAAATGGTTGCTAAGGCGTGGCTATGATGTCTTTAAGGTGATTTGTGATTGGCGGTTTGCTGCCTCGAGTCAAATGAGCCCACCCTCTTGTTTGTACGACACTTCTATCCAAAGATATTCATTTGATCTTTTTCAATGGAAGTCTATGAAGCTTGTTACTAAGGTGCTCTATATGGTTGCTAGGGCGTGGCTTGATATCTTCAAAGTTTTCCTGAGAGACTGATTGGTTGCCTGAGTAAAATGAGACCACCCCTTTGTCTCTATGACATTGTTATCCAGAGTTATGACTTGTCAAAGTTTGTTCCAATGTTAAGTCTATGGGATTTTTTTCGCTACTTTTTCGCCCGCCGGACGAACATCGTACACCCGATCGCTTATAAAAGTCATAGCACACCTGTCCTCAATGAGCCGGTCGATTTGACACCTCATTCGTGGGTCTAGGACAAAAACTGCGGGACTAGTTACGTGCCGATATTTTGGCCAGAAGAAGAAGAAGAAGAATAATAATAAGTATGCAGGAGAATAAGAATGGAGCTTTGCCTTTGGCAAGCACCATTAACTAGAATGTACATTTCCTGAAGAAAATGTGAATGGTGCTTGCAGTGGCAAAATTCGGCCCCGGTTGCTAGGGTGCTGTAATTGGTTGCTAGGGCGTGGCTATGAAGTTGCTGTGTCACTACTTATTGGCTGGCCGAATCAAAAGAGCCCAGCCCCAAGTCTCTATGACCTTCTGATCCAAAGATATGATCTCACAGATTTTGACCCAATGTTAAGTCTATGGGAGTTTTTTCAGCCGTTTTTTCGTACGCTGTGCGAACATCGTACACCCGATCGCTTAGAAAAGTCATAGCACACCTCTCCTCAATAAGCCGGTCGATTTGACACCTCATTTCTGGGTCTACGACAAACGGTGCGGGACGAGTTACGCGCCAAAGTTTTGTTCAGGTGAATAGTAATTACAATACTAGAATGTACATTTCCTGAAGAAAATGTGAATGGTGCTTGCAGTGGCAAAATTCGGCACCGGTTGCTAGGGTGCTGTAATTGGTTGCTAGGGCGTGGCTATGAAGTTGCTGTGTCACTACTTATTGGCTGGCCGAATCAAAAGAGCCCAGCCCCAAGTCTCTATGACCTTCCAATCCAAAGATATGATCTCACAGATTTTGACTCAATGTTAAGTCTATCGGAGTTTTTTCAGCCAATTTTTTCGTATGCTGTGCGAACAGCGTACACCCGATCACTTAGAAAAGTCATAGCACACCTCTCCTCAATAAGCCGGTCGATTTGACACCTCATTTGTGGGTCTACGTCAAACGGTGCAGGATGAGTTACGCGCAAAAGTTTTGTTCAGGTGAATAGTAATTACAATACTAGAATGTACATTTCCTGAAGAAAATGTGAATGGTGCTTGCAGTGGCAAAATTCGGCACCGGTTGCTAGGGTGCTGTAATTGGTTGCTAGGGCGTGGCTATGAGCTACTTATTGGCTGCTTGATAGGTCGAGTAAAAAGATCCTAGCCCCAAGTCTCTAAATCTTCTGATCCAAAGATATGATATCTTAGATTTTGTCCCAATGTTAAGTCTATGGGAGTTTTTTCAGCCAATTTTTTCGTACACTGTCTGAACATCCTACACCCGATCGCTTATAAAAGTCATAGCACACCTCTCCTCAATAAGCCGGTCGATTTGACACCTCATTCGTGGGTCTACGACAAACGGTGCGGGACGAGTTAACCGCCAAAATTTTGTTCAGGTGGATAGTAATTACAATACTAGAATGTACATTTCCTGAAGAAAATGTGAATGGTGCTTGCAGTGGCAAAATCGCCACTCGGTTGCTAGGCGGTTGCTAAGGTACTTGGGGTGGTTGCTAAGGTGTTGCTAGGCGGTTGCTAAGGTACTTGGGGTGGTTGCTAAGGTGTTGCTAGGCAGTAGTTAAGGTACCTGGAGTGGTCACTACTGTGTTGCTAGGCGGTTGCTAGGGTGTTCTGGGCGGTTGCTATGGTAACCAGGGTGGTTGCTATGGTGTTACTAGGTGGTTGGTAGTTGGCACAGATAGTTACTATGGAGTTTCTATAGAGTTCTTAGCATGTTCTCAGCCCACTTTAGCACTTAGCTAATCACTATTAGCATGTAGCTATTAACTGCTAGCATGTGTAGCATGTTGCAAGTACAGTTTGCTAGCATGAGTCAAAAAAGCCAACCCCCATGTCTCTACGATGTTCTGATGCAGAGATATAGGCATCGCTAAATGGTTGCTAGGGTACTCTGTTTGGTTGCTAGGGAGTGGCTTGGTGTTTGCCAATGATGATACTCCAAAGGCTGCTTGACAATATAAACCAACCCCCATGTCTTTATGATGTTCTAATGCAGAGATATGGATCTTGAAAAACGGTTGCTAGGGTAATCTGGTTGGTTGCTAGGGAGTGGCCTGGTAGCTACCAATGATGATACTCCAAAGGCTGCTTGACAATATAAACCAACCCCCATGTCTTTACGATGTTCTGATGCAGAGATATAGATCTTGCTAAACGGTTGCTAGGGTACTCTGTTTGGTTGCTAGGGAGTGGCTTGGCAGCTGCCAGTAATGATAAACCAAAGGCTGCTTGCCAGTATGAATGCTATAAACCAACCCCCATTCCTCTATGATGTTCAGATTTGAAGATATCCCCTCTATGCTTTGGGTTGCTAGGGTGCTCTGAATGGTTGCTAGGGCATGGCTATGATGTCTTGAAGGTGATTCGTGATTGGCCGTTTGCTGCCCCGAGTCAAATGAGCCCACCCTCATGTTTCTATGACACTCCTATCCAAAGATATTCATTTGATCTTTTTCAATGGAAGTCTATGGAACTTGTTGCTATGGTGCTCTATATGGTTGCTAGGGCGTGGCTTGATAGCTTCACAATGATCCTGAGAGACTGATTGGTTGCCTGAGTAATATGAGCCCACCCCCTTGTCTCTATGACATTGTGATCCAGAGTTATGTTCAATACAAAATCCCTATGTAATTTCCCATAGTAGGAAAAACACAGTACTTCCTGGTTCATGGGCACGGCTTCACCATAGTATGTCTATGGGGCAACTTTGGGCAGCTCTTGCGCCCCAGGGGTACAACTTACACCCCATTTTGAGGTATGGTCTGAGAGAGCCTATCAGGCTCTTCAAACCTGGTAACCCACATGTTTCTATGAAATTCTCGTTAGGAGCTATTACTCGTCAAAGTTTGTCCCAATGCAAAGTCTATGGGATTTTTTTCGCTACTTTTTCGCCCGCCGGACGAACATCGTACACCCGATCGCTTATAAAAGTCATAGCACACCTGTCCTCAATGAGCCGGTCGATTTGACACCTCATTCATGGGTCTATGACAAAAACTGCGGGAGGAGTAGCGCGCAGAAATTGTGTCCAGAAGAAGAAGAAGAAGAACTAGAATGTACATTTCCTAAAGAAAATGTGAATGGTGCTTGCAGTGGCAAAACACCGGACTCGGTTGCTAGGGTGCTGTAATTGGTTGCTAGGGCGTGGCTATGAAGTTGCTGTGTCACTACTTATTGGCTGGCCGAATCAAAAGAGCCCAGCCCCAAGTCTCTACGAACTTCTGATCCAAAGATATGATCTCACAGATTTGGACCCCATGTTAAGTCTATGGGAGTTTTTTCAGCCATTTTTTTCGTACGCTGTGCGAACATCGTACACCCGATCGCTTAGAAAAGTCATAGCACACCTCTCCTCAATAAGCCGGTCGATTTGACACCTCATTTGTGGGTCTAGGACAAACGGTGCGGGACGAGTTACGCGCCAAAGTTTTGTTCAGGTGAATAGTAATTACAATACTAGAATGTACATTTCCTGAAGAAAATGTGAATGGTGCTTGCAGTGGCAAAATTCGGCACCCGGTTGCTAGGGTGCTGTAATTGGTTGCTAGGGTGAGGCTATGAAGTCATTAGTTATTGGCTGCTTGATAGGCCGAGTCAAAAGAGCCCAGCCCCAAGTCTCTACGACCTTCTGATCTAAAGATATGATCTCACAGATTTGGCCCCCATGCTAAGTCTATGGGAGTTTTTTCAGCCGTTTTTTCGTACGCTGTGCGAACATCGCACACCCGATCGCTTAGAAAAGTCATAGCACACCTCTCCTCAATAAGCCGGTCGATTTGACACCTCATTTGTGGGTCTACGACAAACGGTGCGGGACGAGTTACGCGCCAAAGTTTTGTTCAGGTGAATAGTAATTACAATACTAGAATGTACATTTCCTGAAGAAAATGTGAATGGTGCTTGCAGTGGCAAAATTCGGCATTGGTTGCTAGGGCGTGGCTATGAACTACTTATTGGCTGCTTGATAGGTCGAGTAAAAAGAGCCTAGCCCCAAGTCTCTAAAATCTTCTGATCCAAAGATATGATATCTTAGATTTTGTCCCAATGTTAAGTCTATGGGAGTTTTTTCAGCCATTATTTTCGTACACTGTCTGAACATCCTACACCCGATCGCTTATAAAAGTCATAGCACACCTCTCCTCAATAAGCCGGTCGATTTGACACCTCATTCGTGGGTCTACGACAAACGGTGCGGGACGAGTTAATCGCCAAAATTTTGTTCAGGGGGATAGTAATTACAATACTAGAATGTACATTTCCTGAAGAAAATGTGAATGGTGCTTGCAGTGGCAAAATCGCCACTCGGTTGCTAGGCGGTTGCTAAGGTACTTGGGGTGGTTGCTAAGGTGTTGCTAGGCGGTTGCTAAGGTACTTGGGGTGGTTGCTAAGGTGTTGCTAGGCAGTAGTTAAGGTACCTGGAGTGGTCACTACTGTGTTGCTAGGCGGTTGCTAGGGTGTTCTGGGCGGTTGCTATGGTAACCAGGGTGGTTGCTATGGTGTTACTAGGTGGTTGGTAGTTGGCACAGATAGTTACTATGGAGTTTCTATAGAGTTCTTAGCATGTTCTCAGCCCACTTTAGCACTTAGCTAATCACTATTAGCATGTAGCTATTAACTGCTAGCATGTGTAGCATGTTGCAAGTACAGTTTGCTAGCATGAGTCAAAAAAGCCAACCCCCATGTCTCTACGATGTTCTGATGCAGAGATATAGGCATCGCTAAATGGTTGCTAGGGTACTCTGTTTGGTTGCTAGGGAGTGGCTTGGTGTTTGCCAATGATGATACTCCAAAGGCTGCTTGACAATATAAACCAACCCCCATGTCTTTATGATGTTCTAATGCAGAGATATGGATCTTGAAAAACGGTTGCTAGGGTAATCTGGTTGGTTGCTAGGGAGTGGCCTGGTAGCTACCAATGATGATACTCCAAAGGCTGCTTGACAATATAAACCAACCCCCATGTCTTTACGATGTTCTGATGCAGAGATATAGATCTTGCTAAACGGTTGCTAGGGTACTCTGTTTGGTTGCTAGGGAGTGGCTTGGCAGCTGCCAGTAATGATAAACCAAAGGCTGCTTGCCAGTATGAATGCTATAAACCAACCCCCATTCCTCTATGATGTTCAGATTTGAAGATATCCCCTCTATGCTTTGGGTTGCTAGGGTGCTCTGAATGGTTGCTAGGGCATGGCTATGATGTCTTGAAGGTGATTCGTGATTGGCCGTTTGCTGCCCCGAGTCAAATGAGCCCACCCTCATGTTTCTATGACACTCCTATCCAAAGATATTCATTTGATCTTTTTCAATGGAAGTCTATGGAACTTGTTGCTATGGTGCTCTATATGGTTGCTAGGGCGTGGCTTGATAGCTTCACAATGATCCTGAGAGACTGATTGGTTGCCTGAGTAATATGAGCCCACCCCCTTGTCTCTATGACATTGTGATCCAGAGTTATGTTCAATACAAAATCCCTATGTAATTTCCCATAGTAGGAAAAACACAGTACTTCCTGGTTCATGGGCACGGCTTCACCATAGTATGTCTATGGGGCAACTTTGGGCAGCTCTTGCGCCCCAGGGGTACAACTTACACCCCATTTTGAGGTATGGTCTGAGAGAGCCTATCAGGCTCTTCAAACCTGGTAACCCACATGTTTCTATGAAATTCTCGTTAGGAGCTATTACTCGTCAAAGTTTGTCCCAATGCAAAGTCTATGGGATTTTTTTCGCTACTTTTTCGCCCGCCGGACGAACATCGTACACCCGATCGCTTATAAAAGTCATAGCACACCTGTCCTCAATGAGCCGGTCGATTTGACACCTCATTCATGGGTCTATGACAAAAACTGCGGGAGGAGTAGCGCGCAGAAATTGTGTCCAGAAGAAGAAGAAGAAGAATAATAAGTATGCAGAAGAATAAGAATGGAGCTTTGCCTTTGGCAAGCACCATTAATAATAAGTATGCAGAAGAATAAGAATGGAGCTTTGCCTTTGGCAAGCACCATTAATAATAAGTATGCAGAAGAATAAGAATGGAGCTTTGCCTTTGGCAAGCACCATTAACTAGAATGTACATTTCCTGAAGAAAATGTGAATGGTGCTTGCAGTGGCAAAATCGCCACTCGGTTGCTAGGCGGTTGCTAAGGTACTTGGGGTGGTTGCTAAGGTGTTGCTAGGCGGTTGCTAAGGTACTTGGGGTGGTTGCTAAGGTGTTGCTAGGCAGTAGTTAAGGTACCTGGAGTGGTCACTACTGTGTTGCTAGGCGGTTGCTAGGGTGTTCTGGGCGGTTGCTATGGTAACCAGGGTGGTTGCTATGGTGTTACTAGGTGGTTGGTAGTTGGCACAGATAGTTACTATGGAGTTTCTATAGAGTTCTTAGCATGTTCTCAGCCCACTTTAGCACTTAGCTAATCACTATTAGCATGTAGCTATTAACTGCTAGCATGTGTAGCATGTTGCAAGTACAGTTTGCTAGCATGAGTCAAAAAAGCCAACCCCCATGTCTCTACGATGTTCTGATGCAGAGATATAGGCATCGCTAAATGGTTGCTAGGGTACTCTGTTTGGTTGCTAGGGAGTGGCTTGGTGTTTGCCAATGATGATACTCCAAAGGCTGCTTGACAATATAAACCAACCCCCATGTCTTTATGATGTTCTAATGCAGAGATATGGATCTTGAAAAACGGTTGCTAGGGTAATCTGGTTGGTTGCTAGGGAGTGGCCTGGTAGCTACCAATGATGATACTCCAAAGGCTGCTTGACAATATAAACCAACCCCCATGTCTTTACGATGTTCTGATGCAGAGATATAGATCTTGCTAAACGGTTGCTAGGGTACTCTGTTTGGTTGCTAGGGAGTGGCTTGGCAGCTGCCAGTAATGATAAACCAAAGGCTGCTTGCCAGTATGAATGCTATAAACCAACCCCCATTCCTCTATGATGTTCAGATTTGAAGATATCCCCTCTATGCTTTGGGTTGCTAGGGTGCTCTGAATGGTTGCTAGGGCATGGCTATGATGTCTTGAAGGTGATTCGTGATTGGCCGTTTGCTGCCCCGAGTCAAATGAGCCCACCCTCATGTTTCTATGACACTCCTATCCAAAGATATTCATTTGATCTTTTTCAATGGAAGTCTATGGAACTTGTTGCTATGGTGCTCTATATGGTTGCTAGGGCGTGGCTTGATAGCTTCACAATGATCCTGAGAGACTGATTGGTTGCCTGAGTAATATGAGCCCACCCCCTTGTCTCTATGACATTGTGATCCAGAGTTATGTTCAATACAAAATCCCTATGTAATTTCCCATAGTAGGAAAAACACAGTACTTCCTGGTTCATGGGCACGGCTTCACCATAGTATGTCTATGGGGCAACTTTGGGCAGCTCTTGCGCCCCAGGGGTACAACTTACACCCCATTTTGAGGTATGGTCTGAGAGAGCCTATCAGGCTCTTCAAACCTGGTAACCCACATGTTTCTATGAAATTCTCGTTAGGAGCTATTACTCGTCAAAGTTTGTCCCAATGCAAAGTCTATGGGATTTTTTTCGCTACTTTTTCGCCCGCCGGACGAACATCGTACACCCGATCGCTTATAAAAGTCATAGCACACCTGTCCTCAATGAGCCGGTCGATTTGACACCTCATTCATGGGTCTATGACAAAAACTGCGGGAGGAGTAGCGCGCAGAAATTGTGTCCAGAAGAAGAAGAAGAAGAATAATAAGTATGCAGAAGAATAAGAATGGAGCTTTGCCTTTGGCAAGCACCATTAACTAGAATGTACATTTCCTGAAGAAAATGTGAATGGTGCTTGCAGTGGCAAAACTCGGCACTCTTGATTAGCATGATGCTAACATAATTACCGTCCTGCTAGGATGTTTTTATCAAGATGCTAACATGATTAGCATGTTGCTAGCATTATGCTAACACCCTTAGCATGCTGCTAGCATGTTTTTAGAAAGATGCTAATCATGTTAGCATTATGCTAGCAACATGCTAACATGATTAGCATTTGTTGCTAGCATAATGCTAACACCCTTAGCATGCTGCTAGCATGTTTTTAGAAAGATGCTAATCATGTTAGCATAATGCTAGCAACATGCTAACATGATTAGCATAATGCTAGCATGATGCTAGCATGATTACCATGTTCTTAGCATGTTTTTAACAAGATGCTAACATAATTAGCATGTTTGCTAGCATGATGCTAACATGATTAGCATGCTACTAGCATGATGCTAACACAATTAGCATGTTACCAGCATGATGTAACACATTTTTACTAGTTTGTGTCATGTTTAAACCCTAAGCTAATCACTATTAGCATGTAGCTATTCACTGCTAGCATGTGTAGCATGTTGGAAGTTCAGTTTGCTAGCATGAGTCAAAAGAGCCAACCGCCATGTCTCTATGATGCTCTGATGCAGAGATATAGATCTTGCTAAACGGTTGCTAGGGTACTCTGTTTGGTTGCTAAGGAGTGGCTTGGCAGCTACCAATGATGATACTCCAAAGGCTGCTTGACAATATAAACCAACCCCCATGTCTTTATGATGTTCTGATGCAGAGATATAGATCTTGCAAAACGGTTGCTAGGGTACTCTGTTTGGTTGCTAGGGAGTGGCTTGGCAGCTGCTAGTAATGATAAACCAAAGGCTGCTTGCCAGTATAAATGATATAAACCAATCCCCATGCCTCTATGATATTCAGATTTGAAGATATCTGCCTATGCTTTGGGTTGCTAGGGTGCTTTAAATGGTTGCTAAGGCGTGGCTATGATGTCTTTAAGGTGATTTGTGATTGGCGGTTTGCTGCCTCCAGTCAAATGAGCCCACCCTCTTGTTTGTACGACACTTCTATCCAAAGATATTCATTTGATCTTTTTCAATGGAAGTCAATGGAACTTGTTGCTATGGTGCTCTATATGGTTGCTAGGGCGTGGCTTGATAGCTTCACAATGATCCTGAGAGACTGATTGGTTGCCTGAGTAAAATGGGCCCACCCCCTTGTCTCTATGACATTGTGATCCAGAGTTATGTTCAATACAAAATCCCTATGTAATTTCCCATAGTAGGAAAAACACAGTACTTCCTGGTTCATGGGCACGGCTTCACCATAGTATGTCTATGGGGCAACTTTGGGCAGCTCTTGCGCCCCAGGGGTACAACTTACACCCCATTTTGAGGTATGGTCTGAGAGAGCCTATCAGGCTCTTCAAACGTGGTAACCCACATGTTTCTATGAAATTCTCGTTAGGAGCTATTACTCATCAAAGTTTGTCCCAATGCAAAGTCTATGGGATTTTTTTCGCTACTTTTTCGCCCGCCGGACGAACATCGTACACCCGATCGCTTATAAAAGTCATAGCACACCTGTCCTCAATGAGCCGGTCGATTTGACACCTCATTCATGGGTCTATGACAAAAACTGCGGGAGGAGTAGCGCGCAGAAATTGTGTCCAGAAGAAGAAGAAGAAGAATAATAAGTATGCAGAAGAATAAGAATGGAGCTTTGCCTTTGGCAAGCACCATTAACTAGAATGTACATTTCCTGAAGAAAATGTGAATGGTGCTTGCAGTGGCAAAACTCAGCACTCTTGATTAGCATGATGCTAACATAATTACCGTCCTGCTAGGATGTTTTTAGCAAGATGCTAACATGATTAGCATGTTGCTAGCATGATGCTAACACCCTTAGCATGCTGCTAGCATGTTTTTAGCAAGATTCTAATCATGTTAGCATAATGCTAGCAACATGCTAACATGATTAGCATAATGCTAGCATGATGCTAGCATGATTACCATGTTGCTACCATGATTTTAACAAGATGCTAATCATGTTAGCATAATTCTAGCAACATGCTAACATGATTAGCATAATGCTAACATGATGCTAGCATGATTACCATTTTGCTAGCATGTTTTTAACAAGATGCTAACATGATTAGCATGTTTGCTAGCATGATGCTAACATGATTAGCATGCTACTACCATCATGCTAACACAATTAGCATGCCACTAGCATGATGTTAACACATTTTTACTAGTTTGTGTCATGTTTAAACCCTAAGCTAATCACTATTAGCATGTAGCTATTCACTGCTAGCATGTGTAGCATGTTGGAAGTCCAGTTTGCTAGCATGAGTCAAAAGAGCCAACCGCCATGTCTCTATGATGCTCTGATGCAGAGATATAGATCTTGCAAAACCGTTGCTAGGGTACTCTGTTTGGTTGCTAAGGAGTGGCTTGGCAGCTACCAATGATGATACTCCAAAGGCTGCTTGACAATATAAACCAACCCCCATGTCTTTACGATGTTCTGATGCAGAGATATAGATCTTGCAAAACCGTTGCTAGGGTACTCTGTTTGGTTGCTAGGGAGTGGCTTGGCAACTGCCAGTAATGATAAACCAAAGGCTGCTTGCCAGTATGAATGATATAAACCAACCCCCATGCCTCTATGATATTCAGATTTGAAGATATCTGCCTATGCTTTGGGTTGCTAGGGTGCTATAAATGGTTGCTAAGGCGTGGCTATGATGTCTTTAAGGTGATTTGTGATTGGCGGTTTGCTGCCTCGAGTCAAATGAGCCCACCCTCATGTTTGTACGACACTCCTATCCAAAGATCTTTTTCAATGGAAGTCTATGGAGCTTGTTACTAAGGTGCTCTATATGGTTGCTAGGGCGTGGCTTGATAGCTTCACAATGATCCTGAGAGACTGATTGGTTGCCTGAGTAAAATGAGCCCACCCCCTTGTCTCTATGACATTGTAATCCAGAGTTATGTTCAATACAAAATCCCTATGTAATTTCCCATAGTAGGAAAAACACACCATTTCATGGGCACGGCTTCACCATAGTATGTCTATGGGGCAACTTTGGGCAGCTCTTGTGCCCCAGGGGTACAACTTACATCCCATTTTGAGGTATGGTCTGACAGAACCTGTCAGCCCCTTCAATCGTGGTGACCCACATGTTTCTACGAAATTCTCGTTAGGAGCTATGACTCGTCAAAGTTCGTTGCAATGTTAAGTCAATGGGATTTTTCGCCCGATTTTTCGCCCGCCGGACGAACATCGTACACCCGATCGCTTATAAAAGTCATAGCACACCATTCCCGAATAATCCGCACGATTTGACACCTCATTCGTGGGTCTAGGACAAAAGCTGCGGGACTAGTTACGCGCCGAAATTTTGTCCAGAAGAAGAAGAAGAAGAAGAAGCAGAATAATAATAAGTATGCAGCAGAATAAGAATGGAGCTTTGCCTTTGGCAAGCACCATTAACTAGAATGTACATTTCCTGAAGAAAATGTGAATGGTGCTTGCAGTGACAAAACACCGGACTCGGTTGCTAGGGTGCTGTAATTGGTTGCTAGGGCGTGGCTATGAAGTTGCTGTGTCACTACTTATTGACTGGCCGAATCAAAAGAGCCCAGCCCCAAGTCTCTACGACCTTCTGATCCAAAGATATGATCTCACAGATTTGGTCCCCATGTTAAGTCTATGGGACATTTTTCAGACGATTTTTCGTATGCTGTGCGAACAGCGTACACCCGATCACTTAGAAAAGTCATAGCACACCTCTCCTCAATAAGCCGGTCGATTTGACACCTCATTTGTGGGTCTACGTCAAACGGTGCGGGACGAGTTACGCGCCAAAGTTTTGTTCAGGTGAATAGTAATTACAATACTAGAATGTACATTTCCTGAAGAAAATGTGAATGGTGCTTGCAGTGGCAAAACTCGACACTCTTGCTAGCATGATGCTAACACCCTTAGCATGCTGCTAACATGTTTTAAACAAAATGCTAACATGATTAGCATAATGCTAACATGATGCTAGCATGATTACCATGTTGCTAGCATTATTTTAACAAGATGCTAATCATGTTAGCATTATGCTAGCAACATGCTAACATGCTTAGCATGCTACTAGCATGATGCTAACATGATTACCATGTTGATAGCATGATTTTAACAAGATGCTAATCATGTTAGCATTATGCTAGCAACATGCTAACATGATTAGCATAAAGCTAGCATGATTACCATGTTGCTTGTAGCATGTTTTTAACAAGATGCTAACATGATTAGCATGTTTGCTAGAATAATGCTAACATGCTTAGCATGCTACTAGCATGATGCTAACACAATTAGCATGTTACCAGCATGATGCTAACACATTTTTACTAGTTTGTGTCATGTTTAAACCCTAAGCTAATCACTATTAGCATGTAGCTATTCACTGCTAGCATGTGAAGCATGTTGGAAGTCCAGTTTGCTAGCATGAGTCAAAAGATCCAACCGCCATGTCTCTATGATGCTCTGATGCAGAGATATAGATCTTGTTAAACGGTTGCTAGGGTACTCTGTTTGGTTGCTAGGGAGTGGCTTAGCAGCTACCAATGATGATATTCCAAAAGCTGCTTGACAATATAAACCAACCCCCATGTCTTTATGATGTTCTGATGCAGAGATATAGATCTTGCTAAACGGTTGCTAGGGTACTCTGTTTGGTTGCTAGGGAGTGGCTTGGCAGCTGCCAGTAATGATAAACCAAAGGCTGCTTGCCAGTATGAATGATATAAACCAACCCCCATGCCTCTATGATATTCAGATTTGAAGATATCTGCCTATGCTTTGGGTTGCTAGGGTGCTTTAAATGGTTGCTAAGGCGTGGCTATGATGTCTTTAAGGTGATTTGTGATTGGCGGTTTGCTGCCTCCAGTCAAATGAGCCCACCCTCTTGTTTGTACGACACTTCTATCCAAAGATATTCATTTGATCTTTTTCAATGGAAGTCAATGGAACTTGTTGCTATGGTGCTCTATATGGTTGCTAGGGCGTGGCTTGATAGCTTCACAATGATCCTGAGAGACTGATTGGTTGCCTGAGTAAAATGGGCCCACCCCCTTGTCTCTATGACATTGTGATCCAGAGTTATGTTCAATACAAAATCCCTATGTAATTTCCCATAGTAGGAAAAACACAGTACTTCCTGGTTCATGGGCACGGCTTCACCATAGTATGTCTATGGGGCAACTTTGGGCAGCTCTTGCGCCCCAGGGGTACAACTTACACCCCATTTTGAGGTATGGTCTGAGAGAGCCTATCAGGCTCTTCAAACGTGGTAACCCACATGTTTCTATGAAATTCTCGTTAGGAGCTATTACTCATCAAAGTTTGTCCCAATGCAAAGTCTATGGGATTTTTTTCGCTACTTTTTCGCCCGCCGGACGAACATCGTACACCCGATCGCTTATAAAAGTCATAGCACACCTGTCCTCAATGAGCCGGTCGATTTGACACCTCATTCATGGGTCTATGACAAAAACTGCGGGAGGAGTAGCGCGCAGAAATTGTGTCCAGAAGAAGAAGAAGAAGAACTAGAATGTACATTTCCTGAAGAAAATGTGAATGGTGCTTGCAGTGGCAAAATCGCCACTCGGTTGCTAGGCGGTTGCTAAGGTACTTGGGGTGGTTGCTAAGGTGTTGCTAGGCGGTTGCTAAGGTACTTGGGGTGGTTGCTAAGGTGTTGCTAGGCAGTAGTTAAGGTACCTGGAGTGGTCACTACTGTGTTGCTAGGCGGTTGCTAGGGTGTTCTGGGCGGTTGCTATGGTAACCAGGGTGGTTGCTATGGTGTTACTAGGTGGTTGGTAGTTGGCACAGATAGTTACTATGGAGTTTCTATAGAGTTCTTAGCATGTTCTCAGCCCACTTTAGCACTTAGCTAATCACTATTAGCATGTAGCTATTAACTGCTAGCATGTGTAGCATGTTGCAAGTACAGTTTGCTAGCATGAGTCAAAAAAGCCAACCCCCATGTCTCTACGATGTTCTGATGCAGAGATATAGGCATCGCTAAATGGTTGCTAGGGTACTCTGTTTGGTTGCTAGGGAGTGGCTTGGTGTTTGCCAATGATGATACTCCAAAGGCTGCTTGACAATATAAACCAACCCCCATGTCTTTATGATGTTCTAATGCAGAGATATGGATCTTGAAAAACGGTTGCTAGGGTAATCTGGTTGGTTGCTAGGGAGTGGCCTGGTAGCTACCAATGATGATACTCCAAAGGCTGCTTGACAATATAAACCAACCCCCATGTCTTTACGATGTTCTGATGCAGAGATATAGATCTTGCTAAACGGTTGCTAGGGTACTCTGTTTGGTTGCTAGGGAGTGGCTTGGCAGCTGCCAGTAATGATAAACCAAAGGCTGCTTGCCAGTATGAATGCTATAAACCAACCCCCATTCCTCTATGATGTTCAGATTTGAAGATATCCCCTCTATGCTTTGGGTTGCTAGGGTGCTCTGAATGGTTGCTAGGGCATGGCTATGATGTCTTGAAGGTGATTCGTGATTGGCCGTTTGCTGCCCCGAGTCAAATGAGCCCACCCTCATGTTTCTATGACACTCCTATCCAAAGATATTCATTTGATCTTTTTCAATGGAAGTCTATGGAACTTGTTGCTATGGTGCTCTATATGGTTGCTAGGGCGTGGCTTGATAGCTTCACAATGATCCTGAGAGACTGATTGGTTGCCTGAGTAATATGAGCCCACCCCCTTGTCTCTATGACATTGTGATCCAGAGTTATGTTCAATACAAAATCCCTATGTAATTTCCCATAGTAGGAAAAACACAGTACTTCCTGGTTCATGGGCACGGCTTCACCATAGTATGTCTATGGGGCAACTTTGGGCAGCTCTTGCGCCCCAGGGGTACAACTTACACCCCATTTTGAGGTATGGTCTGAGAGAGCCTATCAGGCTCTTCAAACCTGGTAACCCACATGTTTCTATGAAATTCTCGTTAGGAGCTATTACTCGTCAAAGTTTGTCCCAATGCAAAGTCTATGGGATTTTTTTCGCTACTTTTTCGCCCGCCGGACGAACATCGTACACCCGATCGCTTATAAAAGTCATAGCACACCTGTCCTCAATGAGCCGGTCGATTTGACACCTCATTCATGGGTCTATGACAAAAACTGCGGGAGGAGTAGCGCGCAGAAATTGTGTCCAGAAGAAGAAGAAGAAGAATAATAAGTATGCAGAAGAATAAGAATGGAGCTTTGCCTTTGGCAAGCACCATTAATAATAAGTATGCAGAAGAATAAGAATGGAGCTTTGCCTTTGGCAAGCACCATTAACTAGAATGTACATTTCCTGAAGAAAATGTGAATGGTGCTTGCAGTGGCAAAACTCAGCACTCTTGATTAGCATGATGCTAACATAATTACCGTCCTGCTAGGATGTTTTTAGCAAGATGCTAACATGATTAGCATGTTGCTAGCATGATGCTAACACCCTTAGCATGCTGCTAGCATGTTTTTAGCAAGATTCTAATCATGTTAGCATAATGCTAGCAACATGCTAACATGATTAGCATAATGCTAGCATGATGCTAGCATGATTACCATGTTGCTACCATGATTTTAACAAGATGCTAATCATGTTAGCATAATTCTACCAACATGCTAACATGATTAGCATAATGCTAACATGATGCTAGCATGATTACCATTTTGCTAGCATGTTTTTAACAAGATGCTAACATGATTAGCATGTTTGCTAGCATGATGCTAACATGATTAGCATGCTACTACCATCATGCTAACACAATTAGCATGCCACTAGCATGATGTTAACACATTTTTACTAGTTTGTGTCATGTTTAAACCCTAAGCTAATCACTATTAGCATGTAGCTATTCACTGCTAGCATGTGTAGCATGTTGGAAGTCCAGTTTGCTAGCATGAGTCAAAAGAGCCAACCGCCATGTCTCTATGATGCTCTGATGCAGAGATATAGATCTTGCAAAACCGTTGCTAGGGTACTCTGTTTGGTTGCTAAGGAGTGGCTTGGCAGCTACCAATGATGATACTCCAAAGGCTGCTTGACAATATAAACCAACCCCCATGTCTTTACGATGTTCTGATGCAGAGATATAGATCTTGCAAAACCGTTGCTAGGGTACTCTGTTTGGTTGCTAGGGAGTGGCTTGGCAACTGCCAGTAATGATAAACCAAAGGCTGCTTGCCAGTATGAATGATATAAACCAACCCCCATGCCTCTATGATATTCAGATTTGAAGATATCTGCCTATGCTTTGGGTTGCTAGGGTGCTATAAATGGTTGCTAAGGCGTGGCTATGATGTCTTTAAGGTGATTTGTGATTGGCGGTTTGCTGCCTCGAGTCAAATGAGCCCACCCTCATGTTTGTACGACACTCCTATCCAAAGATCTTTTTCAATGGAAGTCTATGGAGCTTGTTACTAAGGTGCTCTATATGGTTGCTAGGGCGTGGCTTGATAGCTTCACAATGATCCTGAGAGACTGATTGGTTGCCTGAGTAAAATGAGCCCACCCCCTTGTCTCTATGACATTGTAATCCAGAGTTATGTTCAATACAAAATCCCTATGTAATTTCCCATAGTAGGAAAAACACACCATTTCATGGGCACGGCTTCACCATAGTATGTCTATGGGGCAACTTTGGGCAGCTCTTGTGCCCCAGGGGTACAACTTACATCCCATTTTGAGGTATGGTCTGACAGAACCTGTCAGCCCCTTCAATCGTGGTGACCCACATGTTTCTACGAAATTCTCGTTAGGAGCTATGACTCGTCAAAGTTCGTTGCAATGTTAAGTCAATGGGATTTTTCGCCCGATTTTTCGCCCGCCGGACGAACATCGTACACCCGATCGCTTATAAAAGTCATAGCACACCATTCCCGAATAATCCGCACGATTTGACACCTCATTCGTGGGTCTAGGACAAAAGCTGCGGGACTAGTTACGCGCCGAAATTTTGTCCAGAAGAAGAAGAAGAAGAAGAAGCAGAATAATAATAAGTATGCAGCAGAATAAGAATGGAGCTTTGCCTTTGGCAAGCACCATTAACTAGAATGTACATTTCCTGAAGAAAATGTGAATGGTGCTTGCAGTGGCAAAACTATGCTAACATAATTACCGTCCTGCTAGTATGTTTTTAACAAGATGCTAACATGATTAGCATGTTGCTAGCATGATGCTAACACCCTTAGCATGCTGCTAACATGTTTTAAACAAAATGCTAACATGATTAGCATAATGCTAACATGATGCTAGCATGATTACCATGTTGCTAGCATTATTTTAACAAGATGCTAATCATGTTAGCATTATGCTAGCAACATGCTAACATGATTAGCATAATGCTAGCATTATGCTAGCATGATTACCATGTTGATAGCATGATTTTAACAAGATGCTAATCATGTTAGCATAATGCTAGCAACATGCTAACATGATTAGCATAAAGCTAGCATGATTACCATGTTGCTAGCATGTTTTTAACAAGATGCTAACATGATTAGCATGTTTGCTAGAATAATGCTAACATGCTTAGCATGCTACTAGCATGATGCTAACACAATTAGCATGTTACCAGCATGATGCTAACACATTTTTACTAGTTTGTGTCATGTTTAAACCCTAAGCTAATCACTATTAGCATGTAGCTATTCACTGCTAGCATGTGAAGCATGTTGGAAGTCCAGTTTGCTAGCATGAGTCAAAAGATCCAACCGCCATGTCTCTATGATGCTCTGATGCAGAGATATAGATCTTGTTAAACGGTTGCTAGGGTACTCTGTTTGGTTGCTAGGGAGTGGCTTAGCAGCTACCAATGATGATATTCCAAAAGCTGCTTGACAATATAAACCAACCCCCATGTCTTTATGATGTTCTGATGCAGAGATATAGATCTTGCTAAACGGTTGCTAGGGTACTCTGTTTGGTTGCTAGGGAGTGGCTTGGCAGCTGCCAGTAATGATAAACCAAAGGCTGCTTGCCAGTATGAATGATATAAACCAACCCCCATGCCTGTATGATATTCAGATTTGAAGATATCCCTCTATGCTTTGGGTTGCTAGGGTGCTCTAAATGGTTGCTAGGGCGTGGCTATGAAGTGTTGAAGGTGATTCGTGATTGGCCGTTTGCTGCCCCGAGTCAAATGAGCCCACCCTCATGTTTCTATGACACTCCTATCCAAAGATATTCATTTGATCTTTTTCAATGGAAGTCTATGGAACTTGTTGCTATGGTGCTCTATATGGTTGCTAGGGCGTGGCTTGATAGCTTCACAATGATCCTGAGAGACTGATTGGTTGCCTGAGTAAAATGAGCCCACCCCCTTGTCTCTAAGACATTGTGATCCAGAGTTATGTTCAATACAAAATCCCTATGTAATTTCCCATAGTAGGAAAAACACAGTACTTCCTGGTTCATGGGCACGGCTTCACCATAGTATGTCTATGGGGCAACTTTGGGCAGCTCTTGCGCCCCAGGGGTACAACTTACACCCAATTTTGAGGTATGGTCTGACAGAGCTTGCCAGCCTCTTCAAACGTGGTAACCCACATGTTTCTACGAAATTCTCGCTCGGAGCAATAACTCGTCAAAATTTGTCGCAATGCAAAGTCTATGGGATTTTTTCGCTACTTTTTCGCCCGCTGGACGAACATCGTACACCCGATCGCTTATAAAAGTCATAGCACAGGTCTCCTCAATAAGCCGGTCGATTTGACACCTGATTCATTGGTCTAGGACAAAAACTGTGGGAGGAGTAGCGCGCCAAACTTTTGTCCAGAAAAATAATTATAATAATAAGTATGAGCAATAATAAGAATGGAGCTTTGCCTTTGGCAAGCACCATTAACTAGAATGTACATTTCCTGAAGAAAATGTGAATGGTGCTTGCAGTGGCAAAACTCGGCACTCTTGATTAGCATGATGGTAGCATGATGCTAACACCCTTAGCATATTGCTAGGATGTGTTTACCAAGATGCTAATCATGTTAGCATAATGCTAGCAACATGCTAACATGATTAGCATGTTGCCACCATGATGTTAACACCCGTAGCATACTGTTAACATGTTTTTAGCAAGATGCTAACCATGTTAGCATAATGTTAACAACATGCTAACATGATTAGCATGTTTGCTAACATGATTAGCATGCTACTATCATCATGCTAACACATTTTCACTAGTTTGTGTCATGTTTAAACCCTAAGCTAATCACTATTAGCATGTAGCTATTCACTGCTAGCATGTGTATCATGTTGGAAGTCCAGATTGCTAGCATGAGTCAAAAGAGCCAACCGCCATGTCTCTATGATGCTCTGATGCAGAGATATAGGTCTTGCTAAACAGTTGCTAGGGTACTCTGTTTGGTTGCTAGGGAGTGGCTTGGCAGCTGCCAATGATGATACTCCAAAGGCTGCTTGACAATATAAACCAACCCCCATGTCTGTACGATGTTCTGATGCAGAGATATACATCTTGAAAAACGGTTGCTAGGGTACTCTGTTTGGTTGCTAGGGAGTGGCTTGGCAGCTGCCAATGATGATACATCAAAGGCTGCTTGCCAGTATGAATGATATAAACCAACCCCCATGCCTGTATGATATTCAGATTTGAAGATATCCCCTCTATGCTTTGGGTTGCTAGGGTGCTCTAAATGGTTGCTAGGGCGTGGCTATGAAGTGTTGAAGGTGATTCGTGATTGGCCGTTTGCTGCCCCGAGTCAAATGAGCCCACCCTCATGTTTCTATGACACTCCTATCCAAAGATATTCATTTGATCTTTTTCAATGGAAGTCTATGGAACTTGTTGCTATGGTGCTCTATATGGTTGCTAGGGCGTGGCTTGATAGCTTCACAATGATCCTGAGAGACTGATTGGTTGCCTGAGTAAAATGAGCCCACCCCCTTGTCTCTAAGACATTGTGATCCAGAGTTATGTTCAATACAAAATCCCTATGTAATTTCCCATAGTAGGAAAAACACAGTACTTCCTGGTTCATGGGCACGGCTTCACCATAGTATGTCTATGGGGCAACTTTGGGCAGCTCTTGCGCCCCAGGGGTACAACTTACACCCAGTTTTGAGGTATGGCCTGACAGAGCTTGCTAGCCTCTTCAAACGTGGTAACCCACATGTTTCTACGAAATTCTCACTCGGAGCAATAACTCGTCAAAATTTGTCGCAATGCAAAGTCTATGGGATTTTTTTCGCTACTTTTTCGCCCGCTGGACGAACATCGTACACCCGATCGCTTATAAAAGTCATAGCACAGGTCTCCTCAATAAGCCGGTCGATTTGACACCTGATTCATTGGTCTAGGACAAAAACTGTGGGAGGAGTAGCGCGCCAAACTTTTGTCCAGAAAAATAATTATAATAATAAGTATGAGCAATAATAAGAATGGAGCTTTGCCTATGGCAAGCACCATTAACTAGAATGTACATTTCCTGAAGAAAATGTGAATGGTGCTTGCAGTGGCAAAACACCGGACTCGGTTGCTAGGGTGCTGTAATTGGTTGCTAGGGCGTGGCTATGAAGTTGCTGTGTCACTACTTATTGGCTGGCCGAATCAAAAGAGCCCAGCCCCAAGTCTCTACGACCTTCTGATCCAAAGATATGATCTCACAGATTTGGTCCCCATGTTAAGTCTATGGGACATTTTTCAGACGATTTTTCGTATGCTGTGCGAACAGCGTACACCTGATCACTTAGAAAAGTCATAGCACACCTCTCCTCAATAAGCCGGTCGATTTGACACCTCATTTGTGGGTCTACGTCAAACGGTGCGGGACGAGTTACGCGCCAAAGTTTTGTTCAGGTGAATAGTAATTACAATACTAGAATGTACATTTCCTGAAGAAAATGTGAATGGTGCTTGCAGTGGCAAAACTCGGCACTCTTGATTAGCATGATGCTAACATAATTACCGTCCTGCTAGGATGTTTTTATCAAGATGCTAACATGATTAGCATGTTGCTAGCATTATGCTAACACCCTTAGCATGCTGCTAGCATGTTTTTAGAAAGATGCTAATCATGTTAGCATTATGCTAGCAACATGCTAACATGATTAGCATTTGTTGCTAGCATAATGCTAACACCCTTAGCATGCTGCTTAGCATGTTTTTAGAAAGATGCTAATCATGTTAGCATAATGCTTGCAACATGCTAACATGATTAGCATAATGCTAGCATGATGCTAGCATGATTACCATGTTCTTAGCATGTTTTTAACAAGATGCTAACATAATTAGCATGTTTGCTAGCATGATGCTAACATGATTAGCATGCTACTAGCATGATGCTAACACAATTAGCATGTTACCAGCATGATGTAACACATTTTTACTAGTTTGTGTCATGTTTAAACCCTAAGCTAATCACTATTAGCATGTAGCTATTCACTGCTAGCATGTGTAGCATGTTGGAAGTTCAGTTTGCTAGCATGAGTCAAAAGAGCCAACCGCCATGTCTCTATGATGCTCTGATGCAGAGATATAGATCTTGCTAAACGGTTGCTAGGGTACTCTGTTTGGTTGCTAAGGAGTGGCTTGGCAGCTACCAATGATGATACTCCAAAGGCTGCTTGACAATATAAACCAACCCCCATGTCTTTATGATGTTCTGATGCAGAGATATAGATCTTGCAAAACGGTTGCTAGGGTACTCTGTTTGGTTGCTAGGGAGTGGCTTGGCAGCTGCTAGTAATGATAAACCAAAGGCTGCTTGCCAGTATAAATGATATAAACCAATCCCCATGCCTCTATGATATTCAGATTTGAAGATATCTGCCTATGCTTTGGGTTGCTAGGGTGCTTTAAATGGTTGCTAAGGCGTGGCTATGATGTCTTTAAGGTGATTTGTGATTGGCGGTTTGCTGCCTCCAGTCAAATGAGCCCACCCTCTTGTTTGTACGACACTTCTATCCAAAGATATTCATTTGATCTTTTTCAATGGAAGTCAATGGAACTTGTTGCTATGGTGCTCTATATGGTTGCTAGGGCGTGGCTTGATAGCTTCACAATGATCCTGAGAGACTGATTGGTTGCCTGAGTAAAATGGGCCCACCCCCTTGTCTCTATGACATTGTGATCCAGAGTTATGTTCAATACAAAATCCCTATGTAATTTCCCATAGTAGGAAAAACACAGTACTTCCTGGTTCATGGGCACGGCTTCACCATAGTATGTCTATGGGGCAACTTTGGGCAGCTCTTGCGCCCCAGGGGTACAACTTACACCCCATTTTGAGGTATGGTCTGAGAGAGCCTATCAGGCTCTTCAAACGTGGTAACCCACATGTTTCTATGAAATTCTCGTTAGGAGCTATTACTCATCAAAGTTTGTCCCAATGCAAAGTCTATGGGATTTTTTTCGCTACTTTTTCGCCCGCCGGACGAACATCGTACACCCGATCGCTTATAAAAGTCATAGCACACCTGTCCTCAATGAGCCGGTCGATTTGACACCTCATTCATGGGTCTATGACAAAAACTGCGGGAGGAGTAGCGCGCAGAAATTGTGTCCAGAAGAAGAAGAAGAAGAATAATAAGTATGCAGAAGAATAAGAATGGAGCTTTGCCTTTGGCAAGCACCATTAACTAGAATGTACATTTCCTGAAGAAAATGTGAATGGTGCTTGCAGTGGCAAAATTCGGCACTCGGTTGCTAGGGTGCTGTAATTGGTTGCTAGGGCGTGGCCATGAAGTCACTACTTATTGGCGGCTTGATATGCCGAGTCAAAAGAGCCCAGCCCCAAGTCTCTATGACCTTCTAAACCAAAGATATGATCTCACAGATTTGGCCCCCATGTTAAGTCTATGGGAGTTTTTTCAGCCGTTTTTTCGTACGTTGTGCGAACATCGTACACCCGATCGCTTAGAAAAGTCATAGCACACCTCTACTCAATAAGCCGGTCGATTTGACACCTCATTCGTGGGTCTACGACAAACGGTGCAGGACGAGTTACGCGCCAAAGTTTTGTTCAGGTGAATAGTAATTACAATACTAGAATGTACATTTCCTGAAGAAAATGTGAATGGTGCTTGCAGTGGCAAAATTCGGCACCGGTTGCTAGGGTGCTGTAATTGGTTGCTAGGGTGTGGCTATGAAGTTGCTGTGTCACTAATTATTGGCTGGCCGAATCAAAAGAGCCCAGCCCCAAGTCTCTATGAACTTCTGATCCAAAGATATGATCTCACAGATTTTGACCCAATGTTAAGTCTATGGGAGTTTTTTCAGACGTTTTTTTCGTACACTGTGCGAACATCGTACACCTGATCGCTTAGAAAAGTCATAGCACACCTCTCCTCAATAAGCCGGTCGATTTGACACCTCATTCGTGGGTCTGTGACAAACGATGCGGGACGAGTTACGCGCCAAAGTTTTGTCTAGGTGAATAGTAATTACAATACTAGAATGTACATTTCCTGAAGAAAATGTGAATGGTGCTTGCAGTGGCAAAATTCGGCACCGGTTGCTGGGGTGCTGAAATTGGTTGCTAGGGCGTGGCTATGAAGATGCTGTGTCAATACTTATTGGCAGGCTGAATCAAAAGAGCCCAGCCCCAAGTCTCTATGACCTTCTAAACCAAAGATATGATCTCACAGATTTGGCCCCCATGTTAAGTCTATGGGAGTTTTTTCAGCCATTTTTTCGTATGCTGTGCGAAAATCGTACACCCAATCGCTTAGAAAAGTCATAGCACACCTCTCCTCAATAAGCCGGTCGATTTGACACCTCATTCGTGGGTCTACGACAAACGGTGCGGGACGAGTTACGTGCCAAAGTTTTGTTCAGGTGAATAGTAATTACAATACTAGAATGTACATTTCCTGAAGAAAATGTGAATGGTGCTTGCAGTGGCAAAATCGCCACTCGGTTGCTAGGCGGTTGCTAAGGTACTTGGGGTGGTTGCTAAGGTGTTGCTAGGCGGTTGCTAAGGTACTTGGGGTGGTTGCTAAGGTGTTGCTAGGCAGTAGTTAAGGTACCTGGAGTGGTCACTACTGTGTTGCTAGGCGGTTGCTAGGGTGTTCTGGGCGGTTGCTATGGTAACCAGGGTGGTTGCTATGGTGTTACTAGGTGGTTGGTAGTTGGCACAGATAGTTACTATGGAGTTTCTATAGAGTTCTTAGCATGTTCTCAGCCCACTTTAGCACTTAGCTAATCACTATTAGCATGTAGCTATTAACTGCTAGCATGTGTAGCATGTTGCAAGTACAGTTTGCTAGCATGAGTCAAAAAGCCAACCCCCATGTCTCTACGATGTTCTGATGCAGAGATATAGGCATCGCTAAATGGTTGCTAGGGTACTCTGTTTGGTTGCTAGGGAGTGGCTTGGTGTTTGCCAATGATGATACTCCAAAGGCTGCTTGACAATATAAACCAACCCCCATGTCTTTATGATGTTCTAATGCAGAGATATGGATCTTGAAAAACGGTTGCTAGGGTAATCTGGTTGGTTGCTAGGGAGTGGCCTGGTAGCTACCAATGATGATACTCCAAAGGCTGCTTGACAATATAAACCAACCCCCATGTCTTTACGATGTTCTGATGCAGAGATATAGATCTTGCTAAACGGTTGCTAGGGTACTCTGTTTGGTTGCTAGGGAGTGGCTTGGCAGCTGCCAGTAATGATAAACCAAAGGCTGCTTGCCAGTATGAATGCTATAAACCAACCCCCATTCCTCTATGATGTTCAGATTTGAAGATATCCCCTCTATGCTTTGGGTTGCTAGGGTGCTCTGAATGGTTGCTAGGGCATGGCTATGATGTCTTGAAGGTGATTCGTGATTGGCCGTTTGCTGCCCCGAGTCAAATGAGCCCACCCTCATGTTTCTATGACACTCCTATCCAAAGATATTCATTTGATCTTTTTCAATGGAAGTCTATGGAACTTGTTGCTATGGTGCTCTATATGGTTGCTAGGGCGTGGCTTGATAGCTTCACAATGATCCTGAGAGACTGATTGGTTGCCTGAGTAATATGAGCCCACCCCCTTGTCTCTATGACATTGTGATCCAGAGTTATGTTCAATACAAAATCCCTATGTAATTTCCCATAGTAGGAAAAACACAGTACTTCCTGGTTCATGGGCACGGCTTCACCATAGTATGTCTATGGGGCAACTTTGGGCAGCTCTTGCGCCCCAGGGGTACAACTTACACCCCATTTTGAGGTATGGTCTGAGAGAGCCTATCAGGCTCTTCAAACCTGGTAACCCACATGTTTCTATGAAATTCTCGTTAGGAGCTATTACTCGTCAAAGTTTGTCCCAATGCAAAGTCTATGGGATTTTTTTTCGCTACTTTTTCGCCCGCCGGACGAACATCGTACACCCGATCGCTTATAAAAGTCATAGCACACCTGTCCTCAATGAGCCGGTCGATTTGACACCTCATTCATGGGTCTATGACAAAAACTGCGGGGAGGAGTAGCGCGCAGAAATTGTGTCCAGAAGAAGAAGAAGAAGAATAATAAGTATGCAGAAGAATAAGAATGGAGCTTTGCCTTTGGCAAGCACCATTA